>NC_091170.1:24678818-24818818 GCF_040958095.1 Procambarus clarkii
TACATTGGGGGGTTATTACTGGAGGTAAGTACGTCCAGGAATTAGTGTGGTTCGTTCACTAATTCAATTAATAATAATCTAGTCCTATAAGATAATATTGAAACTGATATCATTAACATAAAGAAGAATATAAAATATGAGCATAATAATGAGTTACAGTAAACCACACATTAATCTCAAAGTATTCTGCACAAAATAAATTGCAATAGAATGGTAAAAGGAAATAAATCTTAGCTTAATGAAGATTCCTTTAGAAAACCATAGAAGTCCTCTTATTCTCCAGACTCGGTACACTGACGAGTGGAACGGGTTAACATGGGGAAGGCAGCATGAGGAATTCTTCTCTCGTGCTGCAAGATAAATAATTTTCAGTAGCAACTGATTTAAACTACTCAATTTATATTCAAGAATATTAAGATTTACAGGTGACAAATTTTAATCACCTGTTATTAGGTGTTATCGCGCGTCTTAACGGACAATCACCCTGCTACTATCAAACTTCTACCTGATGCATCACATAAAAGAATACTTAGCTGTGGGCACTGTATAAGTATTAAGATTGCCGTGTTTCGCATCTCAGGCTCCGGCTAGGCCTATCCTGAATAGTGATGCGTTCCGCTGGCTGGTCACGTGTCGTCAGGAACCAAGTCAAAGGGCTCCTTATTTGACACCAGCACTAGCTGAAGATACTATCTGCAAGGTTATTCACGCCTCACAGTGGCGACTTTCATCTGAGGATGGATAACACCTGCCCTATTTGCAGGGCAATGGCGTCTTCTTATGAGTACGGTAAGCGCAGGTCTGCCTCTCTTCGGCTCTACACGTGTACTGAGGATGGCGTCCCTCTACCCACGCCGAGCCCGCGTTCATAAAACAAATTATTGTCTCGAACATTAATATTTCTCGCATTTGCGTTTGAAACGTTAAAGACTGGACGGGTTTACTATTTAGAGGAACAAAATATTGTTATTTACCAATTTAAGAATAGTAAATATATAAGGGGGGGAATTAATGTCTCCCCATGGCATTCATTGGTGACGTTAACACTATCGCGAGATAGACGCTATGATTCTAACGCTCTATTCGGCTTTTAGTTAGAGATCAATTCGTCTGCAATTAGTTGTCATACAGAATGCTTTAATTATGGAGAATCGAATTTAATTCTCACACAAATTGGATATAATGTGTTTACTGTAAGGAAATCTGACGCAATACTGGCGTCAGGTGACGTGAGAATTCTAGCCTACTGCACAGATGAAATTATTAGTACATGAGAATTCTACGTGTTGTTAATTTTACTTACTACAATAATTAGTATGGTTAGTAATAAGTAATGAGAATACAACAATGTTGTATTCGGTGTTGGAAATATCCAACAGAAGCTCCCCTCCCTCACCCTCAACATATCCAGGCCATGTAGGCACCCTCACCCCCCCTCTACATAGCCTTACTTAGCCTCATCTATTAATCAAACTATATATCTCTACACACAGGATTAACTCTACTGCAAACACCCATACATATTCATCTACTCTTATTCCCCTATTCTCCTATGTTCCTCCTATTCCTTACTCTACCCACATGCCCCACATACCCCCCCCCAACATATCCCCCCATCAATCCATACCGCGTAACCAGACACCGGACACTGGCACTCGTCTGACGCGCACCAAACATCCGGGAAAAATCCCACAACATACCTTGAGGCCAACATACCTTGCACTAGCTGCCCACCTGAGCCCATTAGGCCCACCTAGGCAGCTGGTGCGCCACGGTTCTAGTCTCAATTTACGCTACTCACCAGCAACACTATAACCCTCAGGAAGTCCAGTTCCTACTCTCACAAGATGCTGCAAGTCTCACTACAGAGCAGATAGCCAGATTCTGGCCGTATCCGAGCTTCCAGCACTTGTCCTGCATTCGAGCTCTACACTCTGACATCGCATTTGAGCTCCTTACCACCCCCCCCCCCCCGGTCGCACTCAAGCTCCCTGTTCCAGGCCTCGTCTCTGTTGCCACAGCACGCCACTACATTGGCAATAACCGACTGCAGTAACGAAGACTATTTGATAAACATAAAACCACTAACCTCTTTGTGTCTTGTCCCCCCAAACCCGTACATATAAACATACGGGTTTGGAGGACATGCTCCTTCAACTCACAATTGGCACAGCCCAACACGTCCATCATTTAATTTAGTTTTAATTTTGTCCCGAGTGTTAACTTTATTAGGCAGTGCCGCTCATGTAGTGAGTGTACATGCCCCCATAGCATCACGTACAACACCCCCAAGAGAATGAACAGCCTCGCTGGGTTGTTGATCCTGTCATTTGTACCAAGACACAGCTGGGACTTGCTTATTTACGTGAGAGAGAAATGACCAGTTGTTAAAATAATGTTTAATAATGAATTAATTGTGTTAGGGGACAGGCAGCCAGTATATGCATAGAATACATTTTAGGTTTATATCGAGGGTCCCTTCCCCAAGGTCGAATTACTTACTCTCCCCAGGCAATACGTCCTCCTAATAGAACGTCGCATTTTGATGTATGGTCTTCCTAAGGCCAAAAATTGCCGTACTAGAAAATAGTAGCGGTTCGCAAAATTTACATTCTGTCCCATTTTCTGTTGTGGGTTCCCTGGTAGGCTAGGATAAGGCAAATCAAAACAAATTTGTGATTAATTCATTCATGAGTTCTTTGGCGCCGTAACATTGAAATCATTGACGTCATATAAAAAGTCAATTTGTTTAACCTTTGGAGTTAGGCAGTATACAGATCACAATAATACTCTAACTGTACAAGGTAATACCCTGAGGCCCAACAGGACCGTGGGACTTATTCCTGTAATAGAGAAAACTCTATGTATGTGTGTTTACAACATTCGACGATTAGAGAGAGTTCACATCTTCCCCTTGATCATGATGGCATACGACTTCCTCTCACCACATGGTGTTGGGTAAAGTTGCGTAAGATAACATTACACTCACTAAAAACTGTACATATAAATTATTTATTGATGCATGTGTTCAGAGCGTGAGCTCAGAAGTACACTATAAATTTACTGACAGATGTTGTGCACGAAGGAGACGCAGCCCTCATCATCCAGCAGCAGCACTACAGCGGCAGCTTTGCCTGCGACTTCGACGTCTTCTACTACCCGTTTGACGTGCAGCGGTGCAGCGTCCTGGTGCAGCTGTCCTCCGCCAATGAGGAACTTGTCTCATTCACCACAGAAAAATCAACCGTTGAGTTCGACGAGAATGCAAAATTTGGCACATATTTCATCCACGAATTCGTGACCCAGAGGCAGAAGAGCAAAACTGCTGAAAGTCTTTTCAAGGTTTGTTGTGCACTGCAAGACTGACTTTGGTGAGGACACTTTCTGGGTGAGAAGCTTAAAATATAATGCATATGAGATGAATAATAGTAATAATAATATTAGAAGCCATAATTAGTTGCAAAAATATGTAGATGCCCTGATAATAATAATAATAATAATAATAATAATAATAATAATAATAATAATAATAATAATAATAATAATAAAAATAATAATAATAATAATAAAAATAATAATAATAATAATAATAAAAATAAAAATAATAGTAATGGTAAAGTATTCTTCAGACATAATAACATAGGATAAAAGCCACACTTGTGTATATGTGAAATTGATGTCAGGATGATGATAATTGATGTCACAAATTTTTCACATTTTACTGGGTACTTTATCAAGTTCTAAGTGTGTGATAAGGATGAGATTTACATCTCAACGTCTAATCATTAGACGTTGAAATCTAATCTAATCGATTACACGTTGACATATAATCTAATCGATAAGGCGTTGAGATGTAAGTCTCACCTATACATATACACAAGAGTGGGTTTTATCTTAAATAATATTATTGCAAATATTATCACTTTACAATTCACTACTTAGGTCTATGAAGGTTAACTCAACACTATTTTAGGATTCCTGCATATGAACTTATATATGGTTGTTAGACAATATAAAGTTGCTGGACAAAATTTACGGCAATGTCCCTCATCAGCTGAACATCAAGAACATAGGTATATGGAAACTACAGGTCAATTGTATCATAAGAGGCACCTCACAAGTATATCCACCCAAACTCATTAAAAAATTGTCTTTATATTTTATGTATATATACAAGACTTCTTACATTCTTTTTAAGCTACTAGCACGCATAGCATATCGGGAAGGTCCCTAATCCAAATTTTTCCCTGGAATTCGACCTGCCAAATTGTTTGACAGCCAGGTCATCATTTACTGCTGGGTGAACAGAGGCTACAGTTACGGGTTGGCGCCCAGTCAATCCTTCCCGGCCAGGATATGAACCCAGGCCAAAGCGCTCACGAAACACGAGGCGAAGTCTTCATCACTGCGCTATGGGGACTGTTCAGGACTGGGACCACTGGGAAATATATGTCTAACCTACGCTTGAAACAATCCAGTGAGCCCATGTCCATATGATGCATAGTGTTTCCATACCAGTATTCACCCAGGCCTATCCGGGTTGTCTACATATCCAATTGTTTTGTGTTTATAATTTTAAAACCATTGTACCCAGGATTTGGCCAAGAGGAGTTACGAGACTACAGTATTGGCCGTCTGCTGAGAAGTGCTGCTAGTGTGTTGCTAAAGACTTCTGCCAGGGTGTTAGAGACCCTTGGAAGTGATTATTTGTGACCCCTGTCAGCGTGTTGCTGAAGCCAGTGTGTTTCTGGAGAGCAGATGCGGAGTATTGAGACATCGTGATGATACGGTGTGTGGAATGGCCAATAGTGAGGAAGGTGAACTCGCCGGTGAATACCACTGAGCGTTGACGACATATACTTGCAAATAGTGGACTCGCCGGGACTTGAAGAACACTTCAGATATATTGAGAGTCCTGTGTGAAAGCGACACTGTGTACATAAGTGTAGTAATGCTTCTATAGATAATATATTGGTGAGGGTGTAATTGCATCTTGTCTAACCCCTTTATTCCTTCCACTATTACTTGCTACCGCCAGTTCTTGAGAAGAAGAGGCAATACGGCACATTAAACAGAAAGAACCCAGTTACTGGCTCAAGCTGGCCGTTACAATCCCATTTTCAATGATTGCACATTTAATCCCATTTCATATTTATTCCCATTTTCAAAGACTGATATATATATATATATATATATATATATATATATATATATATATATATATATATATATATATATATATATATATATATATATATATATATGTCGTACCTAGTAGCCAGAACGCACTTCTCCGCCTACTATTCAAGGCCCGATTTGCGTAATAAGCCAAGTTTTCCTGAATTAATATATTTTCTCAAATTTTTTTCTTATGAAATGATAAAGCTACCCATTTCATTATGTATGAGGTCAATTTTTTTTTATTGGAGTTAAAATTAACGTAGATATATGACCGAACCTAACCAACCCTACCTAACCTAACCTAACCTATCTTTATAGGTTAGGTGGCCGAAAAAGTTAGGTTAGGTTAGGTTAGGTAGGTTAGGTAGTCGAAAAACAATTAATTCATGAAAACTTGGCTTATTAGGCAAATCGGGCCTTGAATAGTAGGCAGAGAAGTGCGTTCTGGCTACTAGGTACGACATTATATATATATATATATATGTCGTACCTAATAGCCAGAATGCACTTCTCAGCCTACTATTCAAGGCCCGATTTGCCTAATAAGCCAAGTTTTCATGAATTAATGTTTTTTCGTCTACCTAACCTACCTAACCTAACCTAACCTAGCTTTTTTTGGCTACCTAACCTAACCTTACCTATAAATATAGGTTAGGTTAGGTTAGGTAGGGTTGGTTAGGTTCGGTCATATATCTACGTTAATTTTAACTCCAATAAAAAAAATTGACCTCATACATAGAGAAAAGGGTTGCTTTATCATTTCATAAGAAAAAAATTATAGTAAATATATTAATTCAGGAAAACTTGGCTTATTAGGCAAATCGGGCCTTGAATAGTAGGCTGAGAAGTGAGTTCTGGCTACTAGGTACGACATATATATATATATATATATATATGCTGTGGCTCAGCAGCCCATGTGCTGCTGAGCCACAGCAACCCTCCCCTGTCCCCCCCCCCCATCCTCTCCACTATTCCCCATCTCAATCCCCCATCCCCTTGTCCACCCAACCATTCCCCACTCCCCCATCCCCATGTTCTCCCCTTCTTCCTTCCCATCCCTTCGTCCTCCCAACTCCTCCCGTCCCCTCGTCCTCCCCACCATCTCCCACTCCCCCGTCCTCTCATCTTCCCCACCATTCCCCCTTCCCTCTTCCTCCCCACCATCCCCCACTCCCCCTGTCCCCCGCCCCTTGTACTTCCAACCATTCTCCACTCCCCCGTTCTCTCGTCCTCCCCACCATCGCCCACTTCACCGTCTCCTCGTTCTCCCCACTATAAACCCTCTCCCCCATCCCCTCGTCCTTTCCACCATCCGGCCCCACTCCCATCCCCTCATCTTCCCAACCATTCCTCACTCCCTCGTTTGATGTGTTCCCATGTGATCTGATGTTCCCATCACTGAAAAATAAGAACAGTTAAAAAAACGAAATTAATAAAATAAAAAAATAAAAAAAATGACTATACTCACGAAATGAACATTATGGTAAACAACACAGCTGAATTCCAATTCAATGTCACACAAAATAATTAAATCAAAATTAAAATAAATCAAAATCTATGAAAATTTTATTTATCAATGTAATCGGAAACATTGAAATGGAATCGTAACATAATTAGTATACCGTGTGTTGCTATTATGTGCAATAGATGATGCTGTTTAAAAAAAAAACATGTTTTTACCTGTCACAGGTGTATCATCTATATAGCAAGCATATAAAAACACACACGTATTCGACTGTAATGTTGTGTCTAAATTTGAAAGCAATCGCTAAAGAGGTTTCGAAGATTTCCCTCACATGAAAAATACTTGAAAAACACAGATTTCATTAAAAGCATGTTTTTTTCCCTGTCACAGACGTGGCATTGTCACATGAATACCATGCATAGCAGTGGAACTGCGTTTTCCCCTCACCTTCAATGCCTCTGCACAGGAAGTCTACATCTACACCAGCCCAGATGAGTCATCAGTCCTGCCACCTCTCCGTACCCACTAGGGCCTGGCACAGCCTGGTATGACTCAGAGGACACCCGGGCACATCTGTTAACCTGTAGTTTGACTTCACAAACAAGAAGTTAGCCACCTTCAACTGGCAGTGGTGCAGTTCAACACAAAATCACCACCAGCCACAAACAAACAGTTTGCGTGTTGACCAGATGTCCACCTTGCATTGACACCGGATGAGTCATTACTGCCGGACTACATAAAGGGTACCGCCTCCCTGGAAAGACAGTCTCTCTCCTAGTGTTCTTGGATCACCTTGGCCTCCTGCAACACCGTTTGCCTCCAGCCAACGTTGTATGCTGGATGCTGTGGTGGTATGGTAGTTGTCTTCAGCACCACCAGTATAATCTTGTATTGTGTTAGAGTTAAACTTTCATATACTTATTTGATTTGTTATATAATAATAGCCAAGTATTTTAAGGTGCCATTTTTGTTCATTAATACTTCAGTAAATTGCTGTAATTATTTATTTGATGATTTTCATTTGTTTCCATCTGCGACTTACACACTGCAAGGCCAATAGCAGCATTTTTTTTATTATTTATGTGCGGGAGAGCCATACCATCTTGGTGCAGTATAGCTGCAATACCACAACCCGTCACATAAATTTGGGGGACTGTCCGGGGAGCTGTTCTCTGAGCTGGTCTCAGGAGCTGTTCCTAGTACCCTTGCTTAATGTTGTGTTTAGCTGTTATATTTGGCTTTTATCCACTGATTTTTTCAGAATTCATTTTGAGATTTACATACTGGTAACTGAACACATCTACTTTACAAGTGTAGTAGATTGTGATCTGTTTGTTAGATTGACTTTAATTACGTGATGTTTTATGCACAAATTCATGCTCATAATGGTTTGTCTTCCAAGTTATTGCTATATCTTTTGTCCACAATTTTTTTGTCCCATCAGAGAGGACATCAGGCAGATCACCCCTTATGGGACTTATCTGGTACTTTGATTTGTCTTCAAACTATTATGTTCCACTTTGTTGTATGAACTTAACCTTTGTTCAAAGTTCATGATTAACTGCTCAGGTAGGGACTTCACTATTCTTTTACAGAGCACAAGAAATGGTAAATCTGCAGTTAATTATCACGGTTCCAGTAGGACAACTGTTGCCCTTATCTACACTAGAGTACAGGGTACAGACATCCCTACATCCTCTTTATATTTTGCTACCTCGAAACATTCGTTTATATTGTTTCTCCAAGTCCTTACTAAAGTCAAAGACTTAGTTTTATTTCAGGTTATCATATTTAGTAGAGTAATTTATCTTGTAAAATTATTGTTGCCCTACAAGATAATTACTTACGTACAGTGTTGCCAGTCATATAACAGCCATTCTCGTGCATATTGCCACATCACTTACAAGGCAGTCTATTAATCCTCATTTACTGGTTCTGTTGGAAATTTCCAACACTAAATACAACACTGTTGTATTATTATTAATTATTACTAAATCTACTAATCATTGTAGTGATTAAAATTAACCAAACGTAGAGTTCACATGTACTAATAATTACATCTGTACAATAAGGCTAGAATTCTTACGTCACCAGACGCCAGTATTGCGTCAGATTCCATTATAATAAACACAACTATATCCAGTGTGTCTGAGAATTGAATTTGATTCTCTATAAAACAACCGTGTTCTGTGTGATAATTAATTGCAGATAAACTGATCCCCAACTAATGCCAAATAGAGCGTTTATAGTTATAACTGTTATCTGGTAACAAATTTAACGTCACGCGTGAATGCCCTGGAGAGATTTTAATTCATCTCCATTGCTCGTTTACCATCGTAAAACGGGCAAATAATAATATTTAACTCCTCTGAATAATAAACCCGTCCTTATCCGAGCATTTCAATCACAACTGCGAGAAATGATAATATTCGTAGTAAATAATTTGTGTATCAAACGCGGGACGCGGAGCGGGGCAGGGGAGACGCTAGTACACGAGGCGACGCGCTCAGAGAGAGACGCCATTACCCAAGCCACCAAGGTAGACGCCACCAAGAGCTCCAGATGAAAGTCGCCACTGTGAGGTGTGAAGAACCTTTGCAGACAACAACTTAGCTGGTGTCAGTGTCACTTTACACATCGTGTTGAATTGTCAAGAGATTTAATTTGACATTCAGCCAGGAACCTGTTAAATTTGGTTCCGTGTAGCCCAACGTGACCGGCCAGTGAAGCGCGTTGCATCTAGGCTAGGCTCGACACCACGTGTTCGTTACCTAGGACGCGAACTTCGGCAAGCCTTAACTTACACAGTGCCCTATTAGCTAAGTACCTTTATTCCCATTTGATACATCATTTAGGGGGGGGGTTATAGCTGGGTAGCTTGTCGTCACGCAGAGCGACTATAAAAAACCACAGGTTATTATTTGCCTCCATTATTTAATCTAATTTTCTTGAACATAGATGTCTAGCAGCTTAATCTGTTGCTACTGAATATAATTTGATTTACAGCGTGTGTGAAGAATTCTCCGAGCTGTCATTTCCCGTGTTAATCATCTCCCAGTGTTCCATGATGAGTCCAGGGGATTCCGAGGATGAGTCATAACAGATGTCTTGGAAATCGTCTTCAAGCTAAGACTCTTCCGTATTCCTTAAACTCCATTATCTGTAGTATTATTCATGCAGAGCACTGTTTCTTTGGATTGACATGTGTTTATTATAATTATTAATTTCTCATGTTCATAATCTATGTTCTTATTGGTGACAAATATAATGATTCTATAACTGGTCATAGGATTAGATTATTGCATAATGAACTGGTGCACGAACCACACTAGTTCCTGGACATATATGAAGTTCCAGTAATAACCCCCAATGTAGGTGTTTGAGGCTTTGATTCAGTTAAATTATACAGCCCATTAATTATATAAGTGATCATATTCTCTAGTATTTTATCCATAGTTACTGGTTCATCTAGGAATTTTCCAATGATCATATTTTATTAGTTTCCCTCTTTACTATAAAAGCGGGTGGTCCTTCGTAATAGAATTTCATTACATTAATATTTAAATAAATAGAGTCAAGCCCCAAATGTCCCACAGGTTCACCTACAGGGTACTCGCATTTTTCTTCCATTGATATTTTGCATTTATATAATATTCAATATGTTTAGGTTAGCCGCATTCCGTGCAACCCTGAGGAGGAGCTCCACACATCAACTCATGCTTCTGGAGCCGAACTGATAACGTTGACAACAAAGTATCACAACACTCGCCCCCATGGGGTCACCAAAGCTGAGCTTCATAACCTGATTGTTGATTACCTTGCTGACAATGATTTCATTACTCCAGAGTAGCATTACCAACATAGAGCTGCTGATAAAACCCCACTCACACACATGAAACTAAAAATCGAGTTAACACAACTAGAAGCTGCTGGCGATGAACGCAAACGTTAGATGAGACAACAACAGGCTGAATTAGCCCGTGAACGTGAACGAGAACAACGCCAGCTGCAGCAACAAGAAGCTGAAATACAACGTGCGCGTGAACAAGAACAATTCCGGCTCTACGAACAAAAAGCTGAATTAAAACGTGCACGTGAACAAGAACGACTCCAGATCCTGCAACATGAAGCTGAACTACAACGTCAACAAGCTGACTGCAACGTCAACGTCAAGAACAAGAAGCTGACTTGCACCGTCGAAGAGAAGTAGAACGACTGCAAAGCCTAGCTCAAGAGCTTCAACTCAAGAGACAACAAAAGGAGGATGGAGTTGGCATCACATTACGCTAGGAACAAGGTAGATCAGACACCACGCTCGAATTCTGGCGCCAGGAGTTAGAACTTGAAAGTACCCACATCTCTCAACGCCGTGAAGCAGAAGCCAACTTACCGGTATGTTTTAAGTCCTCAGATTGTATTAAAATGATGCCGCCTTGTGTAGAGGCAGAAGTAGATTAATTTTTTGTGTCATACGAGGCTTTTTCCCCCTAGTTACAGTGGCCTAGGAATCAATGGTCTATACTTCTCAGGTCACACCTTACAGGAAGAGCTGCCTTAACCCTCAGTACTCTTGCAAACGAGACTGACGACGATGTACTCAAGGAAGAAGTCCTTGCCGCTTATCTATTTTCCACTGAGAGCTACCGACGATGCTTCAGAGACTATATAAAAACTCAGGCTCAAACCTACGTGGAGTATGTGCAGACAAAAACCAGGTATTTTTTAAAATGGTTAGCATCAGCTCAGGTGAACACATTCCAAGAACTTATAAATGTAATATTGATGGAAGAGTTTACCCGCAGAGTACCAAACCCCATACGCCTATATCTTGCAGATAAGGGAGAGGCGAACCTCAGTAAATGTGCACAGTTAGCTGATACTTACAGTTTAATTCATAAACCTGTTGACTAAGGTTACAGTAAAACATCTTGGTCCAGTCAAGCTGCACCTAAATTAAGTCGTAAGGACACTAACTATGCACTTTACTGTCGTTACTGCAAGACTTATGACACCTTATTGACCAGTGTCAGAATAGTAAGTGTAAAACCACTAGTACAGTTTCAACTAAGCCAAAGCATCCACCCACTAAGCCTACCAAGCCTACATGTAAATGTTCCTGTTAGTGATCTTGCTTTATTTGACAGACATGAATATCCCGGAACTGTGTCAGCCAATGGTGGAGATTTTCGAGGGTAAGAGCCCAATCTTGAGTGACACAGCTTCGCTTCAGTCTATTCTACTAAAAGCCGCTTCACCTCAAGTCACCTACACTGAAGAAACTGTCCTTATCACTGACCTCACTGCAACTACACCATACGCGCTTGCCACAGTCCATTCATTCATGGAAAGATCTAAGTTGCTATTCGGGAAAAACCTTTCCCCATGCCAGGAATTCAACTTCTCCTGGACAACGACTAGGACAACCAGCAAGATTCCTCCAATTTGATCATATGTGACACTTCCCAAATCTGTGACTCAGCCACGGAAGAAGATTCCGCTATGACTTTTGCAGCAGAGGAAGAGGTAACCGTGACAGAAGAATCAGCAGACATCTCCCAGCCTGATCTAGTGACTACCCATGCTCAAGCCGCTCAACCACAACAAGTAGCAGCAGTTGTCCCTCAATACGTGCGAGGCCTCCCTCCTAATCTCAACCAATTGGAGTTCCGTAAGTTACAACAAGCAGATTTGTCACTAACCCTCCTTTTCTCTCAAGCACAGATTAAGGCCGATGCCATTCCGGGATTTTATGTAGACACTAACCAATTACTGTATTGAAGATTCAGGCCCAGTAAACTTAAGGCGGAGGATGATTGGGCTGACGTGAATCAACTAGTGGTTCCAATATCATTAAGAAAAGATATCATACCTTTAATTTATGGCCCAATGTCTGATGTCTCATTATGGGATCCATTAAACTTATAATGCCCTTTTACAGAACTATTTTTGGACAGGCATAGCACGAGATGTCAAGATTTATGTTAGTAATTGTCATACCTGTCAAATGGCAGGAAAACCAAATGTAGATATTCCCAAGGCACCACTTATCCCTATTTCTGTGCCTTCTGAACTTTTTACCAGGAAAATCAGGAGGTTAATAATTGACTGTATTGGGCCTTGACCAAAAACCCACGCAGGCAACATTTACATCATTACTATAATGTGTCCTACAACCAGGTTCCCAATACCAGTTCCCGTTAAGAATATTATGGCTGCTACAGTTGTCAAGCATCTGTTGAAGAGCTTCACTCAGTGTGGTTTCCCGAAGGAGATACAAAGTGACTGTGGAACTAATTTCACCAGTGAATTGTTTAAGAAAACCCTTCAGGAATTTAACATCACCCAAGTCTTGTCCAGTCCATATCATTCTGCTTCACATGGATCTCTGGAACATAGCCATCTAACCATTAAGTCTTTGTTAAAGAAATTTTGTATTGATACTGAGAAGGATTGGGATAAGCAATTAGATCTCCTTATGTGTATTTTCAGAAGTCTTCCTAATGAGTCCCTTGGAGTATCTCCTTATGATATGCTCTACAGTCGTAAGTGTCGTGGTCATCTTAAAGCTTTTAAAGAGTCCTTGACGTCAATCACCTTCAGTGCCCTTAATGTGCCTCAGTTTCTTAAAAACTTGAGACATAAACTTGAACAATTACATAAGTTTGCTAGTGCTAATTTACTGACCTTCCAACATAAGATGAAAGCACACTTTGACAAGAACACCACGGTAAGAAAGTTTAATGTAGGAGACTTCGTTCTAGCCTATTTTCCTATCACAGCCTCTCCATTTAAAAGTAAATTTTCAGGACCTTATCGCATCAAAGAATGCAAGAACAACAACTACATTCTAGAGACTCCGGCGTCGCAAGACACAACTCCGTCACGTCAACCTGCTCAAGAGTTATCAAGGTAATCCGCCACCAGTGTTATTATCAAGTATCTGCTTTTACCGAGAGGTATCCCAACAGTGATACATACCCTGCTACCTCTCCATTTAGGAGTAAAAATAAATTCTGGGTTCAGTATAGCTGCGATACCACAACCCGTCACAACATCTATATAGTATGGATATGTAAAAACACGCTCGGATGCGAATGGAACGTTGAGTCAAAATTCCAAACCTCATATTCTCAATGTCATACGTTCCCAAGGTGTATATATATGCATGTATATAATATGTCATGCAAATACATATTATTTACCAATTCAACACAGCAACCAACCTCCAATACAATACAACCACTTTCCAAACCGACCGATCCCTCCTTCCCCATCCGAGTACCCTCCCCAACCAGCACACCTCACCCCCTGCGTTGACCCCTCAACTCCATGCCTCCCCACCCTGCTGATGTTTCCACACCCAGCAGATGCCTCCCCACCTAGCTGAGGCCTCCACACCCAGCAGATGCCTCCCCACCCTGCTGATGTTTCCACACCCACTAGATGCATCCCGCCCAGCTGAGGCCTCCACATCCAACTGAGGCCTCAACACCAGCTGATGTTTCCACACCCACTAGATGCATCCCGCCCAGCTGAGGCCTCCACACCCAGCTGAGGCCTCCACATCCAACTGAGGCCTCCACGCCAGCTGATGTTTCCACACCCACTAGATGCATCCCGCCCAGCTGAGGCCTCCACACCCAACTGAGGCCTCAACACCAGCTGAGGCCTCCACACCCAACTGAGGCCTCCACACCAGCTGAGGCCTCCACACCAATTGAGGTCTCCACACGAGTTGAGAAATCCACACCCAACTGAGGTCTCCACACAGTGCTGAGGCCTCCACATCCAGCAAAGGTCTCGACACCAGTTGAGACCTCCACACCAGTTGAGGCCTCCACACCATTTGAGACCTCCACACCGGTTGAGGCCTCCACACCAGTTGAGACCTGCACACCAGTTGAGGCCTCCACACCACTTGAGGCCTCCATACCAGTTGAGGCCACAACACCAGTTGAAACCTTCATACGAATTGAGACTTCCACACAAGTTGAGGCCTCCATACCCAGTTGAGGCCTCCAAACCCAATTTAGACCTTTACACCCAGTTGAGGCCTCCACACCCAGTTGAGGCCTCCACACCCAGTTGAGGCCTCCACACCCAGTTGAGCCCTCAATAACAGTTAAAACCTCCACACCAGTTGAGACCTTCATACCCCGTTGAAGCTTCGATACCCAGTTGAGCCCACCACACCAGTTGAGGCTTCCACACCAGTTGAGGCCTCAATAACAGTTTAGGCCTCCACACCCAGCTGAGGCCTCCACAGTCATCAGGCCTCCACACCCAGTTGAGGCCTCCAATAGTTTAGGCCTCCACACCCAGCTGAAGCCTCCACACGCAGTTGATACCTCCACACTAGTTCAGGCCACACCATGTTGAGCCCTCCACACCCAGTTGAACCATCCACACCAAGTTGAGGCCTTCACACCACGTGAGGGTTCCACACCCAGCTGAAGCCTCCACACCCAGTTGAGGCCTCCACACTAGTTGAGGCCACACCCAACCGTGGTTTTCACAGCCAGTTAAGACCTCTTCACCCAGTTGTGGCCTTCACACCCAGTTGAGGCCTCCTCACCCAGCTGAGGCCTACACACACACCCAGTTGAGGCCTCCACACCCAGCCGAGACCGCCATAGCAGTTGAAGCTTCCACACCCAGTTGAGGCCTCCACACCATATGAGTCCTCCACACCCAGTTGAGGCCTCCACACCAGTTGAGGCCACACAGGCCCGAGGCCTCCACACACAGTTGAGACCTCCACACCCAGTTGAGACCTCCACAATCAGTTGAGGCCCTCAAACCCAGCCGAGGCCTCCACACCAGGCCTAGGTCTCCGCACCCCAGTTGAGGCCTCCAAACCCAGCTGAGACATCCACACCCAGCTGAGGTCTCCACACCCAGCTGAGGCCTCCAAACCCAGTTGAGGCTTCCAAACCCAGCCTACGTTTCCGCACCCCAGTTGAGGCCTCCACACCTAGCTGAGGTCTACACTCCCAGCTGAGATCTCCACACCCAGCCGAGGCCTCCACACCCAGTTGTGGCCTGCTCACTAGTTGAGGCATCTACACCCAGTTGAGGCCTCCATACCAAGTTGAGGCATCTACACCCAGTTGAGGCCTCCACACCCAGGTGAGGCATCTACACCCAGTTGAGGCCTCCACACCAGTTGAGGCCTCCACTGGTCGGGAGGTCAACTGCTATGGGAGCCGGTCGGCCGAGCGGACAGCACACTTGTCTTGTGATCCTGTGGTCCCGGGTTCGATCCCGGGCGCCGGCGAGAAACAATGGGCAGAGTTTCTTTCACCCTATGCCCCTGTTATCTAGCAGTAAAATAGGTTCCTGGGTGTTAGCCAGCTGGTACAGGCTGCTTCCTGGGGGTGGAGGCCTGGTCGAGGACCGGGCCGCGGGGACACTAAACCCCCGAAATCACCTCAAGATAACCTCCACACCCAGCTGAGGCGTCCGCGCCCAGCTAAGGCCTCCACACCCAGTTGAGGCCTCCACACCATTTGAGGCTTCCACACCTTTTGAGGCCTCCACACTTTTTGAGGCCTCCACTCCAGTTGAGGCCACACCCAGTTGAGGCCTCCACACCCAGCAGAAGCCTCCACACTAGTTGAGGCCTCCACACCAGTTGAGGCCTCCACACCAGTTTAGGCCTCGACACTAGTTGAGAAATCCACTCCCAGGTGAGGCCTCCACCCCCAGTTGAGGTCTCCACACCCAGTTGAGGCCTCCACACTCAGTTGAGGCCACAACACCAGTTGAAGCCTCTATACCAGTTGAGGCTTCCAGACCAGTTGAGGCCTCCATACCAGATGAGGCCTCCACACCCAGCTGAGGCCTCCACACCCAGCTGAGGCCTCCGTGGGGCCTCGTAGCCTGGTGGACGTGGGGCCTCGTAGCCTGGTGGATAGCGCGCAGGACTCGTAATTCTGTGGCGCGGGTTCGATTCCCGCACGAGGCAGAAACAAATGGGCAAAGTTTCTTTCACCCTGAATGCCCCTGTTACCTAGCAGTAAATAGGTACCTGGGAGTTAGTCAGCTGTCACGGGCTGCTTCCTGGGGGTGGAGGCCTGGTCGAGGACCGGGCCGCGGGGACACTAAAGCCCCGAAATCATCTCAAGATAACCTCCACACCCGGCTGAGGCCTCCACACCCATTTAAGGCCTCCACCCCAGTTGAGGCCTCCAAACCCAGCTGAGACCTCCACACCCAGTTGAGGCATCTAAACGCAGTTCAGGCCTCCACACCTATCTGAGGCCTCCACACCCAGCTGAGGCCTCCACACCCAGCTGAGGCCTCCACACTCGGCTGAGGCCTCCACACCCAGCCGAGCCCTCCACACCAGTTCAGACCTCCAAACCAGTTGAGGCCTTCACATCCAGCTGATTCCTCCACACCCAGCTGAGGCCTCCACACCCATTTAAGGCCTCCACCCCAGTTGAGGCCTCCAAACCCAGCTGAGACCTCCACACCCAGTTGAGGCATCTAAACGCAGTTCAGGCCTCCACACCTATCTGAGGTCTCCACACCCAGCTGAGGTCTCCACACCCAGCTGAGGCCTCCAAACCCAGTTGAAGCTTCCACACCCAGTTGTGGGACATTTGGGGCTTGACTCTATTTATTTAACTTTTAAAATAATGAAATCAATTACGAAGGACCACCCGCTTTTATAGTAAAGAGGGAAACTAATAAAATGTGATCATTAGGAATTCCTGTAAGAACCAGTGACTATGAATAAATACTACGAAATATAATCACTTGAGTAATTAATGGGCTGTATAAATAATTTACTTGAATCAAAGCCTCAAACACCTACATTGGGGAGTTATTGCTAGAACTTCATATATGTCTAGGAACTAGTGTGGTTCGTTCACCAGTTCATTGTGTAATAACCTAATCTTATGACCAATTAGAGAATCAATAGAAAATTTGCCACCAATAAGAATATAGATCATAAATATCAGAAATTAATAATTATAATAAACACGTATATAATAAACACGTGCACACAGCATTCTATAAATGATAACTAAAATACTGATAATTTAAATAATCAAAGAAATACGAAAAGTCTTAGCTTGAAGACGTTTTCAAAGACATCAGTTACGAATCATCCTCGGGATCTCCGGAATTCCTCGTAGAACACTGGGAGATGAATAACACGGGTAAAGTAACAGCTCGTGGAATTCCTCACACGCGAGCTCTAAATTAAGGGATATTACATAGCAATGTACTAGGCTACTAAATATCTGTATTCAAGAAATTGGGAATAAAATTAATTTAGAATACTAACATGTGGTTTATTTGTGTCGCTCGACGTGAAGACAAGCTACCCTGCTATATACAATCTCTAATGATGCATCAAAGGGGAGTTATATAAGTACTTAGCTAATAGGGCACTGTATAAGTTGAAGCTTGCCGAAACTCGCGTCCCAGGCTCTAGCGTCACAATGGCGAACATGGTGGCTAGCTTGGCTTGGATGTCGACGCGCTTATTTGGCCAGTCACGATGGATCACGTAGAACAAATTAACTAGTTCCGGGATGAATGTCAGGTTAAATCTTGCTGACAATTCACCACAACGTATCCTAGACTCTGACACCAAAACGAGTTGCTCAATTCCGCAACAAGTCTTCACGCCGCACACAGGCGACTTCTCCTCGAGCTGGCGTCTACCACAACAATGGCCTCTCCCTCTCCCCGGCGTCTCGCATTCGCCACAGAAATTATTTAACATGAATAATATTATTTCGCGCAGTTGTGGCTAAAATGCTTGGATAAAGACTGGGTTGTAATTCTAGGGAGCTAAATATTATTACTTTCTCGTCTTACGATGGTAAACGAGAAATGGAGATGATTTTAGTTCTCTCCATGGCATTCACGCGTGACGTTAAATTCATTACTTGATAACAGTTGTAACTAAAAACTCTCGATTTGGCATTATTTGGGAGTTATGTTGTCGGTAAATAATTATCACACGGAATACTGCTGATTTTAGAGAATCACACTCAATTCTCTAACACACTGGATATAAATGTTTTTAACTTGGTAGAATCTGACGCAATACTGGCGTTTGGTTACGTAAGTAAGTAAGTAAGTAATTATCAAAAGAAGGCACCAAACCGGGAAGGCTATGTAGCACCATCAAATACGCAAAATAATCAGAGGGCGCTAAATATCACCAAGGATGCCAATACGAGAACAAAAACGCATAAGGCGAACGATATCAAAAGTATCCGAGTCACCAAGAATTCTATCGAGGGACAGGTGACCGCGAGGGGCGGTCGGAAAGCAAGACATACGCTCGTCCTGGAAGTCAGGACATTCAAGAAGGACATGCACGACCGTAAGAGGGACAATGCAACTAGGACAATAAGGAGCAGGGCGGCGCTCCATCAAGTGCCCATGGGTTAAGCGAGTATGGCCAATACGCAACCTCGCCAGAGCTGTTTCCCACCGCCGGTTACGGTGGAAGGAGGACTGCCACGAGGAAACACAACATTTAAGAGTACGTAGCTTGTTACCAGTAACAGACAACCAAGAAGCCTGCCAACGGGTAAGGACTGAGGAATGGATAACCGGGTAAAAGTCGGAATACGGAATGCCCTTACGAGAGATGGGACAAGAGCGGACAGCTTCCTTGGCGGCAGCATCCGCACGCTCATTTAAAGACACACCAATATGGCTGGGAACCCAACAAAACTCAACCGACTTAAATTTACTATGAACGAGAAACAGCCAATGCTGGATCTCGACAACCACTGGATTAAAGGACCCGAGAGCCATGAGGGCACTACGAGAGTCAACAACAACTACAAAGGAAGACTGACAACGAGAAAGTAGGAGACGAAGAGCATAGAGAATAGCATAAAGTTCCGCTGTAAAGATGCTAGTCTCCGGAGGCAAGCGACACATATAAGTGCGATCAGGAAAAACAACAGAGTAGCCAACACCGTCCGCTGACTTAGACCCATCGGTGAAGACAGAAACGGAGCGGGAGTGAGAAGAAAAGTGCTCGAGGAAAAGGCGTTTGAGAACCGTAGGAGGGGTAAAAGCTTTAGTGATACGGGTCAAGGAAGTACAAAACCGCGGAAGAGGGACCCTCCACGGGGGCAAAGAAGGAACAACACGAGGAGAAACATCAGAAATACGAACGGAAAGAGAATCCTGCAGGCGAGATAACCGGACAGAAAGAGGGAGGTGGTGAAGAGGAACAGGAACCGCAGGAGGGGTAAAAGTTAAAGCACGACAGAGGCGAGAGGAAGGATGTTGCAAGGACCGCGCAAGATAGCGAAGACAGTAGCGATCACGGCGGTCCTGGAGAGACAGGAAGCCAGTGTCAACACACAAGCTAAGAACGGGAGTCGAACGAAAGGCACCAGAACTGAGGCGCAACCCAGTATGGTGCAAAGCATCAAGACGGCGAAGAGTAGAAGGAGAAGCAGACGAGTAAGCAGGGCAACCATAATCGAGCTTAGACAGGACGAGAGAAGAATGTAAAGCAAGGAGAGTGCGCCTATCTGCCCCCCAAGAAGTATGGGACAAGACCCGAAGGAGGGTAAGGGCCTTAGAGCACTCAACACGGAGGTAAGAGATATGGGGAGACCAAGACAAACGAGTGTCAAGGAATAACCCCAAAAGCTTCGCGGAATCTTTGTATTCAAGGGGATGACCATAAAGTGACAAAGAGGGACGAAGAACAACCCGTTTCCGCGTAAATGTCATGGCACAAGTCTTAGAAGTAGAGAACTTGAAGCCATGATCAGTGGCCCAAGACGACACGGCATCAATTGCAAGTTGAAGCCGGCGTTGAAGGAAAGGCGAATCATCACCCTGACAACAAAGGGTAAGATCATCGACATAGAGAGCGGAGAAGACACCAGAAGGAAGAGAGGAAAGAAGACCATTGAGGGCAACCAGAAAAAGAGTAGTGCTCAGAACACTACCCTGGGGCACACCTTCGTATTGCTGAAAAGAGGGAGAGAGAGCGGTACCAAGGCGCACCCGAAAGGAACGACGAGAGAGGAAGCTGCGGAGAAAGAGAGGGAGATGACCACGAAGGCCAAAAGAATGAAGTTGAGATAGGATATGATAACGCCAAGTGGTGTCGTAAGCCTTTTCCAGGTCAAAAAGGACGGCAACAACGGAGGTCTTCGCAGCAAAAGCAGTACGAATATAGACCTCCAAGTTCACCAGGACATCTGTCGTGCTGCGGCACTTGCGGAAACCAAATTGAGAAGGGGAGAGGAGGTGATGGTGTTCCAGGAACCACATCAGACGAACGTTAACCATACGTTCAAAAAGTTTGCAGACACAACTTGTGAGAGCAATAGGGCGAAAGTCCTTAGGGGAAGTACCCAGAGACCCCGGTTTGCGAACAGGGAAAACAACGGCATCGAGCCAGTCCTCAGGGACTGACGACGACTCCCAGATCCGATTATACAGACTCAGTAAATACTGAGACGTGCTCGGAGGGAGATGGCGAAGCATCTCATAATGAATACCATCGGAGCCCGCCGCCGTAGAACCGCAGAGGGCCAGAGCAGAACGAAGTTCAGAAAGAGAGAAGGGATCATTATAGGGAAGCTGAAGATGAGTGCAGAAATCTAAAGGACGAGACTCAAGGACAGGTTTACGAAGAAGGAAAGATTGGGGAAGATGAAGACCAGAGCTAACAGAAGAAAAGTGGGAACCCAGTTCGGAAGCGACCTGCAACGGGTCCGCCACAAGAGTATCATGGAGGTGAAGGACCGGTGAAACATCGGGAACGAACTTACCCGCTATCTTGCGGATACGCTTCCAGATCTGGGCCAGAGGGGTTTCGGACGTAATTCTTGAGACATAAGATGCCCAACATTCACGTTTAGCCGTACGGATGGCCCTACGGGCCACTGCACTCGCTTTCCGAAAGAAAAGAAAAGAATCGGTCGTCTGCCTACGGCGGTGCCTCTTCCAGGCTGCACGCTTACAGCGGACAGCCCGAGCACAGTCCGCATTCCACCAGGGAACGCACTTCCGTGGACCCCGAGAGGAAGAGCGAGGAATAGAGCGGAGGGCAGCGTTGAAGACAGTGTCATGAAAAAGGAGGAGAGCGCGAGAGAGAGGCAGAAGGGAGAGGTCAGAGAGAGCAGCACTGAGGGTAAATAGGGTCCAGTCTACCTTAGCAAACTGCCACCTAGGGAAAGAGAGGGAAGGGCGAAAAGAGAAAAAGGAAACAAGGATGGGGAAATGATCACTTCCATGGAGGTCATCAAGAACCTGCCACGTGAAATCTAAGTAAAGAGAAGAAGAGCAGAGAGAAAGATCAAGACAAGAAAGGGTGCGAGTCCGAGAGTCCAAATGAGTGGGCTCACCAGAATTCAGAAGAGACAGGGAAGAAGATAGGAGAAACGGCTCAAGGAGGCGACCCCGGGTATTCGTCAGAACGTCACCCCAAAGAGAATGACGACAATTGAAGTCACCCAGCAGGAGCACAGGCTCCGGCAAGGAGTCTAGGAGGTGTTTCAAATCAGGAAGAGAGAGCGGGACACTCGGGGGGAGATAAATGGAACAAACTGTGTACCATTTCCCCACAAAGATACGAGCAGCAGAACAATGGAGAGGCGAAGGAAAAAGTAAAGGAACAAAGGGAACATCTGCACGAATCAAGAGAGCAGAAGAATTAGAAGCCCCAGCAATGGCTGGGGGGGGGGAGAGAAAGGAATAGCCACGAAAACGACCAGGACGAGCACCAAGCATTGGCTCCTGGAGACAGACACAAAGGGGCGAAAACCGCGAAATCAGAAGTTGGAGTTCGAGGAAATTGGCGTAATAACCTCGAACGTTCCATTGAAGAATGGACAACGACGGGAAGAGAAAGGACAAAAACAGAGAACAAGGAAGAAACAAAGGCGAAAGAGCAACAGAGCACGTTAAAGAATATCAGGGTCGGGATCAGGGTCAGCAAAGTCAGGGTTAGGGGGCATGGGTAAACTGAGCAAAGACGGAGGGAAGGAAACGGGAGAACAGATCAGAGGTGGGCGGGCGGGGTCCGGAGGAGGAGGAGGAAGAGGAGGAGACAACGGAGAGGAGCAGTCAAGGACAACAGCAGGAAGAGGGGGAGTAGAAAGAGGGGAGCGCACCCCAGCAAGAGCAGCAACCGAAAGGGAAGCAGGGGCCAAAGAAACCTCCATAGCAGGAACAGGGGCGCAACCACTGAAACGGGAGGGGAAGGAGCAACAGAGCCAGAAGTAGGAGCCAAGGAAGAAAGCGAAGCCTTCTTACCCGCCGGGGAAGAGGAAGGAGAGGAGCCAGGCTTACGCTTCTGACTTAAAGAGACAGGTGTCCCAGCAACTACGTACCGGGCAACGGATTCCAGTGTCTCAACAGGAGAAGCCGAACGAGAGCACACACGACGGCCGTTAGGAGAGCGATGGACATCCGCCTGCACCGACAGGCGGCGGGGAGAGCCGATAGATGGAGGAAGAGGATGGGAAGGAGGATCGGAGGGGGACGAGGAAGAAGACACAGGAGACATGACAGACCGGGTTGAAAGAAGGGGAACCCCAGACAGAGGACCAGGAGGGGGACCCCTCGGGAAAGAACTCAAAGGAACAGAGGAGGGGGCAGTGGGCGTATCAGGGTCCAAGGCCCGGAAACGGTTGAGAGTCTGAGGAAGGGGGGAAGGACGAGGAGAGGAAGAGCTCAACACGCGAGCATAAGAGATGTTAGTATAAGGCGGGAGCCGGCGAACCTGGCGCCTCGCCTCAGGAAAAGACAAACGCTCCCGGTGCTTCAGGTTAAGGACGGCCGCCTCAAGCTTGTAATGGACACAGGCACGGGAGAACGTAGGATGGGCCTCACCGCAGTTGAGGCAGCGAGCGTGGGGAGAAGTGCACTCCGACTTAGAGTGACCTTCACTCCCACACAAAGGACAGAGAGAGACAGTCCCAGAGCAGCGGAGGGCACCATGCCCAAACCTCCAGCACTTATTACAAAGTCGAGGAGAAGGAATATACTCCTGGACAGAGCACCTAGCACCAGCAAGAATGACAGAGGATGGAAGGGTCCTACCATCAAAGGTGATCTTCACAACGCGAAGGGGTTGACGGCGACGACCACGAGGGGGACGAGTAAACGAGTCAACCTGGAGGACAGAATGGCCTTGGGCAACAAGGATATGCCGAATATCATCGTGGCAATCCTGCAGATTCCGAACACCGGTTGCAACATGGGGTGGGAGGAGAATAGTGCCAACACTGGAATTCATCTGAACGTTCTTGGAGACCCGAACAGGGATCTCGCCAAGGCAAGATAAGGCAGCCAAGCGGGAAGCCGCATCCTGAGAAGGAGCAGCAACGACACGTGTACCGAGACGAGTGGGGTTGAAAGTAACACACGCATCCACGGAATCTACAAGATGCCGATGGAGGGAGAAATCGTCAGGAGGCGCAGAATCAAGAGGGAGGAGATCAAAGTATTTGGCCCATGAAGCAGGACCAAACAAGGCCTGATACGCATCAGCACGGGAAGGAATTGAGCGAGTGCGGTTGGGGCGCGAACGGCGGTGAGAACCCCTAGAGAGAGAGGGGTCAAAAGGCGCAGTAGTCACAACGAAAGACTTAGCCACACCAGGGGACGAAGTGGTCACCACCGGGGGCTGGAGGCTCGACCCAACCTCAGAGGAGGGAGGGGAGCTGGGGGAAGAAGTCAGGACGGACAAAGGAGGAGCAAGGTCGGGGCCCAACGCAGCGGGAGCTACAGAGCCTGGTCTTCCAATACAGGCCGACTCGGGGGCTTGGTCGCCCACCCCACGAGCCTGAGAGGGTAGAACGGAAACATTCAACGACATAGAGACGAAAAGTGACAAATTCATCCACGAATGTGCCCCCATACCCACCATGGAGCCACAATTAGAGGCAGGACACCCAACAGGAAGCTATCGCTGATCATGCCGGGGCCCCCTAGGGGTGCGTCGTGAGTATACGCCCCACAAACGCCACCTTAAGAACCGTCAGTCCGTCGACATCGGGTTCAGCGACGAAAGGGGGATTGACAATAAAAGGTTCCCCTCGCTCGAGACGTCGGGTACTACAGTTCTACGGGTGCAAGAGTATGCCTCCTCAAGCACCCGGGCGTCAAAATAGAAGAAGTCCAAAGAAAGAATCCAAAACAAGCAAAAGGTCGGCAGGAAACGACAAGCAGATAGGAGAAGAGGGGGGAGAAAAACGAAACATAAGGAAAAGGAAAAGCGATCCGGCACAATTGGAGAAGACAGCAGCAGGAGTGCAAGGCCAGAAAAGGACAGAGGACTGCCCAACGGAGCATCACACTCCGGCAGCCGTCCACCAAGCCCCCTCACGACGCCAACGGGCCGGAAGGGGAGGGGGTTGGTTACGTAAGAATTCCAGCATTATTGTACAGATACAATTATTAGTTCATGTGAACACTACTGTTAGTTAATTTTAGTTACTACAGTAATTAGTAGATTTTAGTAATAGTTAATAATAATACAACAGTATTGTATTAGTGTTGGAAATTTCCAACATAACTCCGGGGGGAGATTTATCGTGTCGCAGTGTAATGTTGAGTACTGACATACCCATCCCGAAGTTAGTATTAATATTAGTATGTTAGTACACACATAACGGATGTCCCGTAATTGTCAAGGACATACAAGAAACTTAAGTCTTGCAGATTTCATGTTAAATGGAACATGTTATTATGAATTATCTAAAGTTAATAACTAAGAAAGCCTACAATAAACTCTGTGACTGGTGTCGCTATGACATGTAATGTTTATGTTACTAAGTCTCAAAGTCTAGTAAACTCTCAGATACTCTAGACGAAATAATGCTATTAATAGCCTATACAACAATTAAGAATTAAATCAGACAATTTAAATAACTGAGAATCTACTGTGATGAGAATGTTCTGGGTCATTGTGACTTGTAACTGTTTGTTACTTGACATCACACCACAGTATCATCATGATTACTTAAATTAGATGGGAAGGTATTTGCTCTTGGTCAGAGCTATAATAGGCTTGTAGTTTCCGTTTGCATTGTTGAACAACTGCTCTAATGGAAACATGTAATAAATATTGAAATATTAAATGATTAAGTTATTGGTGATCAGGAACTCTCTAAAGCTTACAATAAACTCAACAACTAGGGGTCGCAGTGACATGTAATGGTGTATTACGTAGTCGCTGAATCGTAGGCAAAACTCAGAAAAAGTTCCTAAGAACTGATAACATTATGTATAAGTTGTATCCTACATTATTATACAGTAAAGTATTATTGGGCATTTAAGATCAAGGAGATTATGACACTACAGTAAGGTCACTGTCTAGGGTCGCAGTGACTTGTAACTATTGAGTTACTAGACAATAACATCACGCAGCATCATGATCACCCCAAAATCAAATGAGGAAATTTAATTTAATGTGCACTGCTGTGCAGTAGTCATTCTGACTGATGGTACAACGAATTTGCTAACTAGCTAAGATAATGTAATATTAGAGAACTGAAAAGATTTATTCATTAAATCAAGGAAAATTCTGAGTCGACAGTGAGATTGGTAGCCTAGTCATTCTGACTTATGAGCTAATTAAATTGCAGCTCATAGGCTTGACACTGTAAACTTGTTAATACGAAATCAACCTTTACATGAAATGGAGTTTATTACATCAGTCTCTATAAGTATAGTCAACTGTAATTAATTGTGAGTACAGACTAGGCTAGTACTCAGTTGACACTAACTAAAGTCCCTAAACCTACCTAAATAAATGGTTTAAATTTCTAACCTACCTAAGTAATGGACTAAGCTAATTGTAATAACTCACTAATTCTTAGTGGAGTTACTCTAGCTAAATTGTGAGCAATAATGTACTCAAATTAACATGGGAGCTGTATTGAGCTCGTAGACAGGTTGAGCTATATTGACCTGGTTAACAGTTAACAGGACGAGCTATATGAACTCGTGAACATGGTGAGCTATATTGAGCTCTGTTAACAGGGTGAGCTGTATGAGCTCGTTAACATGGGGAGCTATATTGAGCTCATTAAGCATGTAACAGGGAGAGTTATATTGAACTCGTTAACAGGGTGAGCTATATTGAGCTCGTTAACATGGGGAGCTATATTGAGCTCGGTAAGCATGTTAACAGGTGAGTTATATTGAACTCGTTAACAGTGTTAACAGGGTGAGCTGTATTGAGCTCGTTAACATGGGGAGCTATATTGAGCTCGGTAAGCATGTTAACAGGGTGAGTTATATTGAACTCGTTAACAGCGTTAACAGGGTGAGCTATATTGAGCTCGTTAACATAGGGAGCTATATTGAGCTCGGTAAGCATGTTAACAGGGTGAGTTATATTGAACTCGTTAACAGGGTGAGCTATATTGAGCTCGTTAACATGGGGAGCTATATTGAGCTCGGTAAGCATGTTAACAGGGTGGAGTTATATTGAACTCGTTAACAGCGTTAACAGGGTGAGCTATATTGAGCTCGTTAACATGGGGAGCTATATTGAGCTCGGTAAGCATGTTAACAGGGTGAGTTATGTTGAACTGGAATTAACGAGGTGGAGTATTGTATCGTTCAATTATCATGGCGAGCAATATTGAGCTTGTATCCGCATGGGGAACAATAAGCACTCAATGTTACGTTAATTCTAAGGTGAGCTATATTGAGCTCATGAAGCATGTTAATTAACAATGCTGATGTTTAACGATAATGCATTAAACAAAGGGAAACCTAAGATTGCTGGAAATTAAATTACTGCTACGATTAATCCTATTCAAGATAATTTGCAACAATTTTCCCAACCTAAACGTTTCACGGGGTTATTAGTTCTCTGTGGACTCACTTACGTATTGGTAAGTTTGCAAGTTTGTTCGTGCCTGCGCTTCTACAAGAATTCAGCAGAAACGAAAGAAAAACAACTCAAACAAAATTGATGCAAGTATTTATCACTAACTCTTAGTGCAGAAAACATTGTATTAAGAAGGCTTTCTTGGCAAACCTCAAGCGAAAGTATTGTGGACCAGTGGTCCTAGTGAATTTATAATTACAGAAGTTGCTTGATGACTTCATAGTATTACTAAATTCAGGAAATGCTAGTGGCATTGAGTGCTAGATTCTCTAGCCTAATATATTAATTACCTAGGGAGTGCTAGATTCTCTAGCCTAACATTATAATTTACCTAGGAAGACTGAGTGTGGCAATTACTACTTGTCGAGAATAATTCTAGGTCTGCAGTGGATTCAATGGCTTGGTCGCTGTGACTTGTACTTTGTTTGAGTACGGACCACTGGTTTTCCACTGAGAGCTATGAAACATCTCGGCGAATACTAATTGCACTACATTCAATCTGAGTTTATTACTCAGCTGTGTTTCTCATTTTAGCTTGCTGCTGGAGAATTGATTTACTGCTGACTAATTTATTGTTGTTGGCAGGCTTAGGCTTGTTCACATTCAGAACTTTACCAGTAAGTAAGTAGCCACCTGCAGATTGGAGCATATTCATGCCCAATCGTTTAAACATGTCCAGTTATGAACTAGGTAATAGTAGTCTGCTCCTATTTTTTTTTATTTTTACATGCAAGCATGCGAATAATGTACAATAAAAACTATAACAAATTATAACATTGAACAAAAGTACAAAGCACACACATGAACAATGACAAAGGAACAAATCAAGAGAAGACCAGCCAGAAGGGCTGACGCAAACACAAAAATGCATAGACAAACATAACACAAATATAAACACAGCGTAATACAAACATAAGGGAAACAGAGAGGCGAGAAGAACATACAAAACAAGTCTGCTTAACACCTCAAACACATAATGCACACATAACAAAGAGCACACCCCAACAGCTGAAGGGCACACAATATTACAAACAAGCGCACCGACATCCACAATCCGAACACACAAACGCATAGTAACCGCACACCCCCCCACTAGCCCCCACCCCACCACGCACATACACACCCCACAACCAGGCAACACAAAATACATAGAAATCACTTGCGAGGAACCTCGTGAGAATGTACTTCTCCGGGAAAAGAGCATGAGGATATTTCGCCTTGTAAGCTTCCCAGACTAGATCTTCAAGGTCGGTAGGGTTTGCGATCCCCCGCTCTCGAGCGGGTATCATAAACTGCGGGAACATCTATATCTGGCGGCATCGGCCAACGCCCAAGGTCACTGACGCAAGTCGCATAACGAGGCTGGGGAGCGCTAACCACGCCCTTCGAGGAAGCAGATGACACCGGAGAAGCGGACGAGGGTCGCCGAGCCTGCCACGACCTTCTTCATCGGAGCAGGTGCCGGACGCTGAGACGATAGCACTTCCACGGATACCGCAGGAGACACGGAAGGGACTGCAAGGAAACGGAAGAGGCGGCAAGACCGCTGCCGAGGGAAACGGGTAACGAGGAAGGGGCCACAGAACATCCAGAGCGAGCATCCTTTCTCAACATCACTACCAGGCACCCCGCTCACCACCAACTACAGCAGGGGGAACCACCGCCCACGAAGAACCGGAGCCATCCGACGCAGGCAAACGCACCTGAAGCAGGACCCTCGGACCCACCGGACCAGAAGGTGAGGCCCGAAACGCCGGCACCGGCATCCTCAGGCAAGTGTACCTCAGCCACCACAGTAGTGTGCACCACATCCGGAGCCACTCCACCGTCAACGGAAGGACGACACTTGTCGAATTTGCCAACATCAGCCCACGCAGAAGAACGCCGGGAACGCTTAGGCTCGGGCCGCACATCATCAGACCCGGAGGCAGACTCAGCGACCCGCGCAGCACCAACCGAGCGAACCGACGCACGCCGCAGCACGGCAGCCTCCTCAACCACACGGGGCACCAGGCCAGGCACAGGAGGGAATGCCAGAACCACCTCAGCACCCAGCACAGCCGGAACAGACGGCGAGGGCGCAGGGACCGGAACAGACACAGCAGAGGAAGAACTGGAAGACGAGGGGCCCGAGCAAACGGCAGGCGGAAGAGGCTCAGGGACACCAGCTGGAGCACTAGGCGAGGACCCAACCTCCGGAGGAGATGCGGCAACAACAGGGGGCGCAACAGCTGCTACAGAGGGAACCTCCTCAGCCGAAGAGACGTCCATACCCACCGAATCATCCCCCACAGGAAGGGGCGGAAAATCCTCCTCACTGAAGAGATTCACTGGTGCAACAGGAGGCGCAGAACAGTCAGCTGCCTGATGGCCCAAAAGACCACAACGATAACACGTCCGCGGCTGACGGGCGTAAAACACCCGAACGTTGTACCCCATAAGGCGCACAGAGGACGGAATATCCGCCCGGAGTCTCATGCCCAGGGTGCGAATGTTAGACCTCACACCCTTAAGAGGACTAGAAGACACCACGTTCACTCTCACACTAACAACTGCGCCAAACCGGCCGAAATACCGCCGTAGCAGAGCCTCTGGAAACTCCAAGGGAGCCCCATGCACACTGAAGTAAGTAAGTGCACCACTCCTATCCGAGAGGGTGACAGTGCCCGCACCATCTGGCAGGGGCAGTGTCCGCCCCTCGTATCGCCGGAGAAAATCGCGATACGCCATCTCCTCTGCAAACTTCACAATTGCCCTACGGGCCGTTACCAACTCGACCCCATAAATCGCAAACACAGGGACAGAGAGCATTTCACAAGCCAGGGCAATCTCCGGGTAACCAGCCCGCACAGAGAACTCTAGACCCACAGACTGAGCCCGGACGACAGGGGGTAGAGGGACCCCCATCGTAACGCCACGTCAGCACAGGCGAGCAGGAACACACCCACCCCCAACCAGCCAAAACGGGCAAACAACACCAACTGCTGGAGCGCCGATTCAACACGTCCGCCCCGTACCGAAGCTAGGGCCAGACTCCATCTGCTCCTATTAGTACATTTACATTGTTAAGGCGGTCAGACGTTAACTTGTTGTCAGCCAAATTAATTTCACGTTCCTGCAGGAAGTGGGCTGTGTACCCCAGACCCTAAATATTTAAGTCTAAAGGTATTTGATCTACAACAATGGCTTGGATAGCCTTGGCATGACAACTAGTCGTACAAACGGTTGAACTACTGAGTGTTCATGGGTTCCTCGATTTATCATGAACCCTGACAAGTTTAATTTTACCTGCCTGATTGGTTGTAAATTGAGTGCCTCTGCAGCTTTCTGAGTTATGAAAGTTCTCTGGGAACCTTGATCAAATAGTCCACGAGTGGTGATCCTTGGATCCTCTGTTCTTTACTTGAAGTTGGGCAGTAGGCAAAGCAGCATCCACTTGAGATGCTTGTGAAGTTACGCTGTACACATCTCGCACCTTGCAGCACTGTACTGTTGTAGATTCTCTACCTCCTATTCTAGGATTGACCATCAATTTGTCCTGACTAATTTGCACAGTGCAGCATGATGCTTGCCTCTTCTACACCTATTGCAGGTGTTCAGTGGGGGTCACAGCTATTAACATTATGTGATTTGAGACACCTAGTACATTTGTGTAACAGTTTGAGTCGTCTGACTCTTGTGTCTCTATTAGGAATTGGTACATTTGTACAGAGAATGTTTGATTGCAAAACAAGCACATTCCCCATCCTACAGTTTGTTTAGCGGTACCGTTTAGTAAAACAGTACTTGTAGGTAGTGATGGTTTTAGTGCTTGCATTTGCTTGTTATTATTCTCTTGTGAGTACTTGGTGTACTCTGGGGAGCCATTACTGGGCTCTTTGGGAGTGCTCTTTGGACTATAGGTCTCTTAGAAGCACCTGTGGAGCTCTTGGTCTTGCTGATGAATCAGTGTTTGACTTATTGTTATTACATTGATTATTAGTACCCTTATTACCTGGTGACAGTGTCACTTTAGGAGTTCCAGGTAAGGAAACTGATGTGGGTACAGTTTTGGTGCATTCAGATGAGGCATTAAGTGCCTAGGTTTGCTGTATGATTACTTATATTGCGCAAACCTGCAAATATATCCTGCATTGACAGGGTATTACCATTCTGGTACACATATAACTTATTAAGTGTGTCACCAGACAATTTTCTTTGGATGACAATTTTTGTCATCCACTCAGCAGTTGGGTGATCCACCTCTTTACTGAAGGAATTTAACAGTGACTCAAGCTGAAAACTAAAGGCTTGTAAAGAGTCAACTGATTGTTCTGGTGGAGATAAATCTAATAATTGGTGTACAAGGTTTATAATAGTCTTCTCATTGTTAGCACTTACTTTAGAAGGCTGGTGTGAGCAATTGTGACCATTACTTGTGTTGCTTTAGGCTTCTTGCTTAGCCTCAGCTTTAATTACAACTTCGGTTGCTGTTGCAGTATTAGCTTTATCATTTTCTGGTTCAGATTCACTGATTATTACAGTTTCACTAAGAGTTTCATCTGCAGCTTTACTCGTTTCTCTGGGTTCCTGTGAGGAGCTATATAAGTCAGTAGCTCCTGCATTGAATTTATAGAATCCAGGGAACATTGAGAAGAGCTGTCTGAAAATTGATCAGACTCTGTAAACAAATCATTACGTGAAGTTGTATTAGATGAGATGTTAGAAAACGAAGGTTGAACTTCAGTTGTGATCCCGTATAGTGATCAGTATTGATTAGAGGATTCTCCTCATCTTGAGGTAGCTCATGTATTTCATCTGAGCTGGGTGCTTGCTCGGGTGTAGGTCTATTAAAGATCTGTCTATCCACTCGGGAATATCTTGTCTCGCAAGCACCTTTTTATATCGGTCTAACCTGTCTTGAATGATACGTTCATAGCCATCAAGATCAGATTCTGTCAGACGTAATTTGTCTGAGTCAGTAGTACTGACCTGGAGTAAGTTCCTATGAGACTCGATTACAACCTTTATATAGTCATATTTTTGGTTAGCGTTCCTTGTGGAACTTACCAGTCTATAGACATCAACTGGGTTAGTTTCTATACAGTTGTCACATCTGATAAGCAGTTCCGATAGGCGAACTGGAAGACTTCTCAAGAATCTTGCATTCCGTTCTAGAGAGTCATTCTTGTGGTAAATTTGAGCCTTATAGGGCTTATATAGCTACTTGTACAGCTATGGTGTCTGCTCCTTGATGTAGAGCAGGTATAATTATTGACAGCCTGGTATTTTCTTGAGGCTGGTTGAAATTTACCTCATTTAGAGGTTAGCTACCTACCTAATAATAAGCAACTAAGATTTGAGTGGTACCTTAGTCTCACTACAGGTGTTCCTTAGCTTAGCTCTTCAAAATCAGCCTTGGATGGCTAGTGAACTTACAGTAACACTCAAAGATGTACATAGAAATATGCAATAAAATATAATTACACAATAAATGGTTAATCCCACCCTTGATAGGGTCAGCACAAAAATGAATAATACATGCCACTAACTAGCTCAGCCTAGTCGTGAGAATTTCTACTTAAGAAACTACAAATTTATTTAGTCTGTGTTTGTGCCAAATTCAGCACAATCACAGCCTAAATTGCTACCTAATAAAGGTTGGCAAAGATTATATTGTGGTGCAATAATGTGCAAATAATTGTGCTGTATTTTTGTTTTTTTTTTGTTTTATATAATATATACACTGGTAAAAATTATGTGTATAAGAAATTAATGAACACAAGAGAATTAATTGTGTTTGGCAAGTATTCTACTGCCGTAAATAATATTTAACTCCTGAATGTACTCCTAATTGTGGAATAAAATGTTATCAGGGTTAGTAATGATTAATTAGTATGGGATCAGCAATTTGTATTAATGTACTGGATCCTAAAATGTTAATGATCCACTGACTTGAGTGAATCAGTAATTATGGAATGAATTCAGGCTATAGTGGACAGTCTGCTGACAGCCGTATATTGAAATATTTGTATAGCCCAAATAGTTAACACATAATTGGTGTTAGTGAGGAATTAATATACAAGTTATGAGCTGTTGCTCCTGGTGACCTAAAGATTCTTACTTCAGTATGAAGTGCAGGCCTAAGTGTTGTGGGCAATTAACTGTGTCCCATGAGTGATACCTTTTACATGAGGTGTAAGTAGCAATGACTTGGTGTGACTTAGGCTAACCTATGTGTACGTTGTTGGTAGACACAATTAATTAAAATGGTTAGTCTAGACTACTTCACACAGTGATTAGTTATTACTAATTAGTATGTATATTTAATGTTTATCCGGTTCGATAAGGACCATAATGTGGGACATTTGGGGCTTGACTCTATTTATTTAATTATTAAAGTAATGAAATCAATTACGAAGGACCACCGCTTTTATAGTAAAGAGGGAAACTAATAAAATGTGATCATTAGGAATTCCTGTAAGAACCAGTGACTATGAATAAATACTACGAAATATAATCACTTGAGTAATTAATGGGCTGTATAAATAATTTACTTGAATCAAAGCCTCAAACACCTACATTGGGGAGTTATTGCTAGAACTTCATATATGTCTAGGAACTAGTGTGGTTTGTTCACCAGTTCATTGTGTAATAACCTAATCTTATGACCAATTAGAGAATCAATAGAAAATTTGCCACCAATAAGAATATAGATCATAAATATCAGAAATTAATAATTATAATAAACACGTATATAATAAACACGTGCACACAGCATTCTATAAATGATAACTAAAATACTGATAATTTGAATAATCAAAGAAATACGAAAAGTCTTAGCTTGAAGACGTTTTCAAAGACATCAGTTACGAATCATCCTCGGGATCTCCGGAATTCCTCGTAGAACACTGGGAGATGAATAACACGGGTAAAGTAACAGCTCATGGAATTCCTCACACGCGAGCTCTAAATTAAGGGATATTACATAGCAATGTACTAGGCTACTAAATATCTGTATTCAAGAAATTGGGAATAAAATTAATTTAGAATACTAACATGTGGTTTATTTATGTCGCTCGACGTGACGACAAGCTACCCTGCTATATACTATCTCTAATGATGCATCAAAGGGAGTTATATAAGTACTTAGGGAACAGGGCACTGTATAAGTTGAAGCTTGCCGAAACTCGCGTCCCAGGCTCTAGCGTCACAATGGCGAACACGTGTGGCTAGCTTGGCTTGGATGTCGACGCGCTTATTTGGCCGGTCACGATGGATCACGTAGAACAAATTAACTAGTTCCGGGATGAATGTCAGGTTAAATCTTGCTGACAATTCACCACAACGTATCCTAGACTCTGACACCAAAACGAGTTGCTCAATTCCGCAACAAGTCTTCACGCCGCACACAGGCGACTTCTCCTCGAGCTGGCGTCTACCACAACAATGGCCTCTCCCTCTCCCCGGCGTCTCGCATTCGCCACAGAAATTATTTAACACGAATAATATTATTTCGTGCAGTTGTGGCTAAATGCTTGGATAAAAGACAGGGTTGTAATTCTAGGAGATAAATATTATTACTTTCTCGTCTTACGATGGTAAACGAGAAATGGAGATGATTTTAGTTCTCTCCATGGCATTCACGCGTGACTTTAAATTCATTACTTGATAACAGTTGTAACTAACAACTCTCGATTTGGCATTATTTAGGAGTTATGTTATCGGTAAATAATTATCACACGAATATTGCTGATTTTAGAGATCACACTCAATTCTCTAACACACTGGATATAAATGTTTTAACTTGGTAGAATCTGACGCAATACTGGCGTTTGGTTACGTAAGAATTCCAGCATTATTGTACAGATACAATTATTAGTTCATGTGAACACTACTGTTAGTTAATTTTAGTTACTACAGTAATTAGTAGATTTTAGTAATAGTTAATAATAATCCAACAGTATTGTATTAGTATTGGAAATTTCCAACACCAATTGAGGCCTCTAAACCCAGTTGAGGCCTCCACACCCAGCTGAGGCCTCCACTCATGGCTGAGGCCTCCACATCCAATTGAGGCCTCCACACCAGTTGAGGCCACACCGGGCCAAGGCCTCCACACACAGATGAGACCTCCAGACCCAGATGGGGCATCCACTCCCAGTTGAGACCTCCACACCCAGTTGAGGTCCTCAAACCCAGCCGAGGCATTCACCCCCCAGCCTAGGTCTCCGAACGTCAGTTGAGGCCTCCACACCCAGCTTCGACCTCTACACCCAGTTGAGACCTCAACACCAAGCTGAGGTCTCCACACTCAGCAGAAGCCTCCACACCCAGGTGAAGCCTCCACACCCAGTTGAGGCTTCCACACCCAGCCGAGGCCTCCACACCCAGCTGAGACCTCCACACCCAGTTGAGGCATCTACACCCAGTTGAAGCCTCCATGCCCAATTGAGGCCTCCACACCCAGTTGAGGCCTCCACACGTAGTAGAGGCCTCCACACCCAACCGATGCCTCCAAACCTGTTGAGGCCTCCACACCAGTTGAGCCCTCTTCACCATTTGAGGCTTCCATACCAGATGAGGCCTCCACACCCAGCTGAGGCCTCCACACCCAGCTGAGGCCTCCACACCCGGCTGAGGCCTCCACACCCAGCCGAGCCCTCCACACCAGTTGAGACCTCTAAACCAGTTGAGGCCTTCACATCCAGCTGATTCCTCCACACCCAGCTGAGGCTCCACACCCATTTAAGGCCTCCACCCCAGTTGAGGCCTCCAAACCCAGCTGAGACCTCCACACCCAGTTGCGGCATCTACACGCAGTTCAGGCCTCCACACCTATCTGAGGTCTCCACACCCAGCTGAGGTTTCCACACCCAGCTGAGGCCTCCACACCCAGTTGAGGCTTCCACATCCAGTTGAGGCGTCTAAACCCAGTTGAGGCCTCCACACCCAGCTGAGGCCTCCACACATGGCTGAGGCCTCTACACCCAGCCGAGCCCTCCACACGAGTTGAGACCTCCAAACTAATTGAGGCCTCCACATCCAGCTGATTCCTCCACACCCAGCTGAGGCCTCCACACCCAGTTAAGGCCTCCACACCAGTAGTTGAGGCCTCCACATCTTGCTGAGGCCTCCACACCAGTAGACGACTCCACACCTAGTTGAGGCTTCCACACCCAACTGAAGCCTCTACACCCAGTTGAGGCCTCCACACCCAGTTGAGGCCTCCACACCCAGTTCAGGCCTCCACACCCAGTTCAGGCCTCCACACCCAGTTCAGGCCTCCACACCCAGTTCAGGCCTCCACACCAAGTTGAGGCCTCCACACCCAGTTCAGGCCTCCACACCCAGTTCAGGCCTCCACACTCAGTTCAGGCCTCCACACCCAGTTGAGGCCTCCACACCCAGTTCAGGCCTCCACACCAAGTTGAGGCCTCCACACCCAGTTCAGGCCTCCCCACCCAGTTCAGGCCTCCACACCCAGTTGAGGCCTCTACACCCAGTTCAGGCCTCCACACCAAGTTGAGGCCTCTACACCAAGTTGAGGCCTCCACACCGGGAGGCCTCGTAGCTTGGTGGATAGCGCACAGGACTCGTAATTCTGTGGCGCGGGTTCGATTCCAGCACGAAGCAGGATCAAAGGGCAAAGTTTCTTTCACCCTGAATGCCCCTGTTACCTAGCAGTAAATTGGTACCTGGGAGTTAGTCAGCTGTCACGGACTGCTTCCTGGCGTGTGTGTGTGTGTGTGTGTGTGTGTGTGGTGTTAACAAAAAAAGTAGTTAGTTAACTACTGGATTGACAGTTGAGAGGCGAATTGATTGGTAGATTGACAGTTGAGAGACGGGCCGTAAGAGCAAAGCTCAACTCTCGCAAACACAACTAAGTGAATACTAGGTGAATACACACAGTAGAGGCCCCCATAACCAGTTGAGGCCTACAAACCAGCTGAGGCCTACAAACCAGCTGAGGCCTCCACACCCAGCTGAGACCTCCACACCCAGTTGGGGCATCCACACCCAGTTGGGGCATCCACACCCAGTTGAGTCCTCCACACCCAGCTGAGACCTCCACATCCAGTTGAGGCCTCAACACCCAGCTGAGACCTCCACACCCAGTTGGGCATCCACAACCAGCTGAGACATCCACACCCAGCTGAGGCTTCCTCACCCAGTTGAGGCCTCAACACCATTTGAGGCCTCAATACTAGTTAGGCCTCCACACCAGTTGAGGCCTCCACAAGCAACTGAGGCCCCCACACCAGTTGAGGCCTCCACACACAACTGAGGCCTCCAAACCCATTTAGGGCATCCACACCCAGTTCAGGCCTCCACACCAAGTTAAGACCTCCACACCCAGTACAGGCCCTTACACCCAGTTGAGGCCTCTACACCCAGTTGAAACCTCCACACCCAGCTGAGGCCTCCAAACCCTGTTGAGGCATCTAAACCCAGTTGAGGCCTCCAAACCCAGTTGAGGCCTCCACACCCAGCTGAGGCCTCCACACCTAGCTGAGGCTTCCACACCCAACCGAGGCCTCCACACCTATCTGAGGCGTCCACAGTCAGCTGAGGCCTCCACACCAAAATGAGGCCTACACACCCTGCCAAGCATTCCACACCCGGCTGAGGCCTCCACACCCAGCAGAGGCCTCAACACCCAGCTGAGGCTTCCACACCCAGCTGAGGCCTCCACACCCAGCCGAGGCCTCCACACCCAGCCGAGGGCTCCAATCCCAACTGAGACCGCCTCACCCAGTTGGGGTATCCACACCAAGCTGAGGCCTCCACACGCAGCTGAGACCTCCACACCCAGTTAGGGCATCCAAACCCAGTTGAGGCCTCCACACCCAGCTGAGGCCTCCACACCATTTGTGGCCCCCATACCCAGCGGAGGCCTCCACACCAGTTGAGGCCTCCACATCTAGCCGAAGCCTCCATACCAGTTGAGGCTTTCAAACCAGTTGAGGCTCCACACCCAGTTGAGCCCTCCACACCCGAATGAGGCCTCAACACATAGTTGAGACCTTTACGCCCATTTGAGGCCTGCACACCCAGTGGAGGCCTCTACACCCAGTGGAGGCATCCACACCCAGTTGAGGCCTCCACACACAGTTGAGGCCTCCAGACTAGTTGAGGCTTCCACACCCAGCCAAGGCCTCCACATCAGTTGTTGACTCCAAACCAGTTTAGGCTTCTACACTAGTTGAGGCCTCCACACCAGTTGAGGCCTCCACACCTAGTTGAGGCCTCCACACCAGTTGAGGCCTCCACACCTAGTTGAGGCCTCCACACCAGTTGAGGCCTCCACACCCAGTTGAGGCCTCCACACCCTGCCAAGGCCTCCTTATCAGTGGAGGAATCCACACTCAGTTGAGGTCTTAAAACCAGTTAAAGCCTCCATACCAGTTCAGGCCTCCACACCAGTTGAGGCTTCACACCAGTTGAGGCCTCCACACCTAGTTGAGGCCTCCACACCCAGTTGAGACCTTCCCAACAAGTTGAGCCCTACACACCCAGTTTAGGACTCCACACCCAGTTGAGGGTTCCAAACCCCTTTGAGGCCTCCACACCAGTTGAGCCCTCCATATCTTGTTGAGGCCTCCACACCATTTGAGGCCTCAATACTAGTTAGGCCTCCACACCAGTTGAGGCCTCCACAAGCAACTGAGGACCCCACACCAGTTGAGGCCTCCACAAGCAACTGAGGACCCCACACCAGTTGAGGCCTCCACACACAAATGAGGCCTCCAAACCCATTTGAGGCATCCACACCAAGTTAAAACCTCCACACCCAGTACAGGCCCCCACACCCAGTTGAGGCATCCGAACCCAGTTGAGGCCTCCACACCCATCTGAGGCCTCCACATCTATCTGAGGCCTCCACAGTCAGCTGAGGCCTACACACCCAGCCGAGGCCTCCACACCCAGTTGCAGCCTCCACACCCAGTTCAGGCCTCCACACCTAGTTGAGGCCTCCACACTCAGTTGAGGCCTCCTCACCCAGTTGAGACCTTCACACCCAGTTGAGGCCTCCACACCCAGTTGAGGCCTCCACACCTTGTTGAGGCCTCCACACCTTGTTGAGGCCTCCACACCTTGTTGAGGCTTCCACACCCAGCTTAGACTTCTGCACCCAGTTGAGACCTCAACACCAAGCTAAGGTCTCCACACTCAGCTGAAGCCTCCACACCCAGTTGAGGCTTGCACACCCAGCCGAGGCCTCCACACCTAGCCTAGGTCTCCGCACCCATATTGAGGCCTCCACACTCAGCTGAGACCTCCACACCCAGTTGAGGCCTCCACAACAAGTTGATGCCTCCACACCAGTTGAGGACTCCACACCTAGTTGAGGTCTCCACACCCTGTTGAGGCTTCCACACCCAGTTAAGGCCTCCTCACCCAGTTGAGGCCTCCACACCTAGTTGAGGCCTCCACACCTAGTTGAGGCCTCCACACCTAGTTGAGGCCTCCACACCTAGTTGAGGTGTCCACGCCTAGTTGAGGCGTCCACACCTAGTTGAGGCCTCCACACCTAGTTGAGGCCTCCACACCTAGTTGAGGCCTCCACACCTAGTTGAGGCCTCCTCACCCAGTTGAGACCTTCACACCCAGTTGAGGCCTCCACACCCAGTTGAGGCCTCCACACCTTGTTGAGGCCTCCACACCTTGTTGAGGCCTCCACACCTTGTTGAGGCTTCCACACCCAGCTTAGACTTCTGCACCCAGTTGAGACCTCAACACCAAGCTAAGGTCTCCACACTCAGCTGAAGCCTCCACACCCAGTTGAGGCTTGCACACCCAGCCGAGGCCTCCACACCTAGCCTAGGTCTCCGCACCCATATTGAGGCCTCCACACTCAGCTGAGACCTCCACACCCAGTTGAGGCCTCCACAACAAGTTGATGCCTCCACACCAGTTGAGGACTCCACACCTAGTTGAGGTCTCCACACCCTGTTGAGGCTTCCACACCCAGTTAAGGCCTCCTCACCCAGTTGAGGCCTCCACACCTAGTTGAGGCCTCCACACCTAGTTGAGGCCTCCACACCTAGTTGAGGCCTCCACACCTAGTTGAGGTGTCCACGCCTAGTTGAGGCCTCCACACCTAGTTGAGGCCTCCACACCTAGTTGAGGCCTCCACACCTAGTTGAGGCCTCCACACCTAGTTGAGGCCTCCACACCTAGTTGAGGTGTCCACACCTAGTTGAGGCCTCCACACCTAGTTGAGGCCTCCACACCTAGTTGAGGCCTCCACACCTAGTTGAGGTGTCCACACCTAGTTGAGGCCTCCACACCAAGTTGAGGCCTCCACACCTAGTTGAGGCCTCCACACCTAGTTGAGGCCTCCACACCTAGTTGAGGCGTCCACACTCAGCTGAGGCCTCCACACCCAGTTGAGACCTTCACACCCAGTTCAGGCCTCCACATCCAATTGAGGCCTCCACACCAGTTGAGGCCACACCGGGCCGAGGCCTCCACACACAGATGAGACCTCCAGACCCAGATGGGGCATCCACTCCCAGTTGAGACCTCCACACCCAGTTGAGGTCCTCAAACCCAGCCTAGGCATTCACACCCAGCCTAGGTCTCCGCACCCCAGTTGAGGCCTCCACACCCAGCTGAGACCTCCACACCCAGTTGAGACCTCAAAACCAAGCTGAGGTCTCCATACTCTGCTGAGGTCTCCATACTCTGCTGAAGTCTCCATACTCTGCTGAGGTCTCCACACCCAGCACCAGCCTCCACACCCAGTTGAGGCTTGTGATGAAACTGAGAAAAGGGACCAAAGATACACAAAGAACGATAAAGAGGTGTGTGAAGAACTCAACAAGAGATTCCAAGAGGTCTTCACAATAGAACAAGGATACGTCCCTGCTCTAAATGAGGAGGCAAACCGAACAACCTTGGAGGAAATTTACCTCACCAGTGATGAGGTCAAAAGGAATCTGTTGGAGCTGAATGTGTCAAAACTGTTGGGAATGACAGAATCTCACCGTGGATTCTAAAAGAAGGTGCAGAAGCACTAAGTGTGCCACTCTCTATGGTGTATAACAGGTCACTGGAAACGGAAGACCTTCCGGAAAGTTGGAAGACTGCTAATGTAGTCCCAATTTACAAAAAGGATGACAGGCAAGAGGCACTGAACTACAGGCCAGTTTCCCTAACTTGTATACCATGCAAGGTTACACTTCGCTACTACACCACGCCTTACACCTGGCCACTACACAACGCCTTACACCTCGCCTTGCACCTCGCCACTACACCACGCCTTACACCTCGCCACTACACCACGCCTTACACCTCGCCACTACACCACGCCTTACACCTCGCCACTACACCACGCCTTACACCTCGTCACTACACCACGCCTTACACCACGCTTTACACCTCGCCTTACACCTCGCCACTACACAACACCTTACACCACGCCTTACACCTCGCCACTACACCACGCCTTACACCTCGCCACTACACCACGCCTTACACCTCGCTACTACACCACGCCTTACACCTCGCCACTACACCACGCCTTACACCTCGCCACTACACCACGCCTTACACCTCGCTACTACACCACGCCTTACACCTCGCTACTACACCACGCCTTACACCTCGCCACTACACCACACCTTACACCTCGCCATTACACCACGCCTTACACCTCGCCACTACACCTTGCCTTACACCTCGCCACTACACCACACCTTACACCTCGCCACTACACTACACCTTACACCTCGCCACTACACCACACCTTACACCTCGCCACTACACTACACCTTACACCACGCCACTACACCTCGCCTTACACCTCGCCACTACACCACGCCTTACACCTCGCCACTACACCACGCCTTGCACCTCGCCACTACACCACACCTTACACCTCGCCACTACACCACGCCTTGCACCTCGCCACTACACCACACCTTACACCTCGCCACTACACCTCGCCATTACACCACGTCTTACACCTCGCCACTACACCTCGCCTTACACCTCGCCACTACACCACACCTTACACCTCGCCACTACACCTCGCCTTACACCACGCCTTACACCTCGCTACTACACCTCGCCTTACACCTCGCCACTACACCTCGCCACTACACCACGCCTTACACCACGCCTTGCACCTCGTCACTACACCACACCTTACACCTCGCCACTACACCACGCCTTACACCACGCCTTACACCTCGCCACTACACCACGCCTTACACCTCGCCACTACACCACGCCTTACACCACGCCGTACACCTCGCCACTACACCACGCCACTACACCTCGCCTTACACCTCGCCACTACACCGCGCCTTACACCTCGCCACTACACCACACCTTGCACCTCGCCACTACACCACACCTTACACCTCGCCACTACACCACGCCTTACACCACGCCTTACACCTCGCCACTACACCACGCCTTACACCTCGCCACTACACCACGCCTTACACCTCGCCACTACACCACGCCTTACACCTCGCCACTACACCACGCCTTACACCTCGCCACTACACCACGCCTTACACCTCGCCACTACACCACGCCTTACACCTCGCCACTACACCTCGCCACTACACCACGCCACTACACCTCGCCTTACACCTCGCCACTACACCACACCTTACACCTCGCTACTACACCACGCCTTACACCTCGCCACTACACCACACCTTACACCTCGCTACTACACCACGCCTTACACCTCGCCACTACACCTCGCCTTACACCTCGCCACTACACCTCGCCTTACACCTCGCCACTACACCACGCCTTACACCTCGCCACTACACCACGCCTTACACCTCGCCACTACACCACACCTTACACGTCGCCACTACACCACACCTTACACCTCGCCACTACACCACACCATGCACCTCGCCACTACACCACACCTTACACCTCGCCACTACACCACACCTTACACCTCGCCACTACACCACACCTTACACCTCGCCACTACACCACACCTTACACCTCGCTACTACACCACACCTTGCACCTCGCCACTACACCACACCTTACACCTCGCCACTAAACCACACCTTACACCTCGCCACTACACCACACCTTACACCTCGCCACTACACCACACCTTACATCTCGCCACTACACCACGCCTGACACCTCGCCACTACACTTCGCCACTACACCACACCTTACACCTCGCCACTACACCACACCTTACACCTCGCCACTACACCACACCTTACACCTCGCCACTACACCACACCTTACACCTCACCACTACACCACACCTTGCACCTCGCCACTACACCACACCTTACACCTCGCCACTACACCACACCTTACACCTCGCCACTACACCACACCTTACACCTCGCCACTACACCACGCCTTACACCTCGCCACTACACCTCGCCACTACACCACACCTTACACCTCGCCACTACACCACACCTTACACCTCGCTACTACACCACACCTTACACCTCGCCACTACACCACACCTTACACCTCGCCACTACACCACACCTTACACCTCGCCACTACACCACACCTTACACCTCGCCACTACACCACACCTTACACCTCGCCACTACACCACGCCACTACACCACACCTTACACCTCGCCACTACACCACACCTTACACCTCGCCACTACACTACACCTTACACCTCGCCACTACACCACACCTTACACCCCGCCACTACATCACACCTTACACCTCGCCACTACACCACACCTTACACCTCGCCACTACACCACACCTTACACCTCGCCATTACACCACGCCTTACACCTCGCCACTACACCTTGCCTTACACCTCGCCACTACACCATACCTTACACCTCGCCACTACACTACACCTTACACCTCGCCACTACACCACACCTTACACCTCGCCACTACACTACACCTTACACCACGCCACTACACCTCGCCTTACACCTCGCCACTACACCACGCCTTACACCTCGCCACTACACCACGCCTTGCACCTCGCCACTACACCACACCTTACACCTCGCCACTACACCACGCCTTGCACCTCGCCACTACACCACACCTTACACCTCGCCACTACACCTCGCCATTACACCACGTCTTACACCTCGCCACTACACCTCGCCTTACACCTCGCCACTACACCACACCTTACACCTCGCCACTACACCTCGCCTTACACCACGCCTTACACCTCGCTACTACACCTCGCCTTACACCTCGCCACTACACCTCGCCACTACACCACGCCTTACACCACGCCTTGCACCTCGTCACTACACCACACCTTACACCTCGCCACTACACCACGCCTTACACCACGCCTTACACCTCGCCACTACACCACGCCTTACACCTCGCCACTACACCACGCCTTACACCACGCCTTACACCTCGCCACTACACCACGCCACTACACCTCGCCTTACACCTCGCCACTACACCGCGCCTTACACCTCGCCACTACACCACACCTTGCACCTCGCCACTACACCACACCTTACACCTCGCCACTACACCACGCCTTACACCACGCCTTACACCTCGCCACTACACCACGCCTTACACCTCGCCACTACACCACGCCTTACACCTCGCCACTACACCACGCCTTACACCTCGCCACTACACCACGCCTTACACCTCGCCACTACACCACGCCTTACACCTCGCCACTACACCACGCCTTACACCTCGCCACTACACCACGCCTTACACCTCGCCACTACACCACGCCACTACACCTCGCCTTACACCTCGCCACTACACCACACCTTACACCTCGCTACTACACCACGCCTTACACCTCGCCACTACACCACACCTTACACCTCGCTACTACACCACGCCTTACACCTCGCCACTACACCTCGCCTTACACCTCGCCACTACACCTCGCCTTACACCTCGCCACTACACCACGCCTTACACCTCGCCACTACACCACGCCTTACACCTCGCCACTACACCACACCTTACACGTCGCCACTACACCACACCTTACACCTCGCCACTACACCACACCATGCACCTCGCCACTACACCACACCTTACACCTCGCCACTACACCACACCTTACACCTCGCCACTACACCACACCTTACACCTCGCCACTACACCACACCTTACACCTCGCCACTACACCACACCTTACACCTCGCTACTACACCACACCTTGCACCTCGCCACTACACCACACCTTACACCTCGCCACTAAACCACACCTTACACCTCGCCACTACACCACACCTTACACCTCGCCACTACACCACACCTTACATCTCGTCACTACACCACGCCTGACACCTCGCCACTACACTTCGCCACTACACCACACCTTACACCTCGCCACTACACCACACCTTACACCTCGCCACTACACCACACCTTACACCTCGCCACTACACCACACCTTACACCTCACCACTACACCACACCTTGCACCTCGCCACTACACCACACCTTACACCTCGCCACTACACCACACCTTACACCTCGCCACTACACCACACCTTACACCTCGCCACTACACCACGCCTTACACCTCGCCACTACACCTCGCCACTACACCACACCTTACACCTCGCCACTACACCACACCTTACACCTCGCTACTACACCACACCTTACACCTCGCCACTACACCACACCTTACACCTCGCCACTACACCACACCTTACACCTCGCCACTACACCACACCTTACACCTCGCCACTACACCACACCTTACACCTCGCCACTACACCACGCCACTACACCACACCTTACACCTCGCCACTACACCACACCTTACACCTCGCCACTACACTACACCTTACACCTCGCCACTACACCACACCTTACACCCCGCCACTACACCACACCTTACACCTCGCCACTACACCACACCTTACACCTCGCCACTACACCACACCTTACACCTCGCCACTACACCACACCTTGCACCTCGCCACTACACCACACCTTACACCTCGCCACTACACCACACATTACACCTCGCCACTACACCACACCTTACACCTCGCCACTACACCACCTTACACCTCGCCACTACAACCACAGCCCTTACACCATCAGCCACTTACACCTACGCCACTACACACACCTATACACCTCGCCACTACACCACACCTTACACCTCGCACTACACCTCGCACTACACCACACCTACACTCGCCACTACACCACACCTTACACCTCGCCACTACACCACACCTTACACCTCGCCACTACACACCACACCTTACACCATCGCACACTACACCACACCTTACACCTCGCCACTACACCACACCCTTATACCTCGCCACTACACCACACCTTACACCTCGCCACTACACCTCGCCACTACACCACACCTTACACCTCGCCACTACACCACACCTTTACACCTCGCCACTACACCACACCTTACCCACGCCACTACACCACACCTTACACCCTCGCCACTAACAGCCACGCCACTACACCACACCTTACACCTCGCCACTACACCACACCGTATACCTCGCCACTACACCACACCTTACACCTCGCCACTACACCTCGCCACTACACCACACCTTACACCTCGCCACTACACCACACCTTACACCTCGCCACTACACCACTACTTACACCTCGCCACTACACCACACCATACACCTCGCCACTACACCACACCCTTACACCTCGCCACTACACCACACCTTACACCTCGCCACTACACCACACCTTACACCTCGCCACTACACCACACCTTACACCTCGCCACTACACCACACCTTACACCTCGCCACTACACCACACCTTACACCTCGCCACTACACCACACCTTACACCTCGCCACTACACCACACCTTACACCTCGCCACTACACCACACCTTACACCTCGCCACTACACCACAGCCTTACACCTCGCACACTACACCTCGCCACTACACCACACCTTACACCTCGCCACTACACCACACCTTACACCTCGCCACTACACACCTACGCACTACACACACTTACACCTCGCCACTACACCACACCTTACACCTCGCCACTACACCACACCTTACACCTCGCCACTACACCACACCTTACACCTCGCACACCTCGCCACTACACCACACCTTACACCTCGCCACTACACCACACCTTACACCTCGCCACTACACCACACCTTACACCTCGCACTACACCACACCTTACACCTCGCCACTACACCACACCTTACACCTCGCCACTACACCACGCCCTACACCACACCTTACACCTCGCCACTACACCACACCTTATACCTCGCCACTACACCACACCTTACACCTCGCCACTACACCTCGCCACTACACCACACCTTACACCTCGCCACTACACCACACCTTACACCTCGCCACTACACCACACCTTACACCTCGCCACTACACCACACCATACACCTCGCCACTACACCACACCTTACACCTCGCCACTACACCACACCTTACACCTCGCCACTACACCACACCTTACACCTCGCCACTACACCACACCTTACACCTCGCCACTACACCACACCTTACACCTCGCCACTACACCACGCCTTACACCTCGCCACTACACCTCGCCACTACACCACACCTTACACCTCGCCACTACACCACACCTTACACCTCGCCACTACACCACACCTTACACCTCGCCACTACACCACACCTTACACCTCGCCACTACACCACACCTTACACCTCGCCACTACACCACACCTTACACCTCGCCACTACACCACACCTTACACCTCGCCACTACACCTCGCCACTACACCACACCTTACACCTCGCCACTACACCACACCTTACACCTCGCCTACTACACCACACCTTACACCTCGCCACTACACCACACCTTACACCTCGCCACTACACCACACCTTACACCTCGCCACTACACCACACCTTACACCTCGCCACTACACCACACCTTACACCTCGCCACTACACCACGCCACTACACCACACCTTACACCTCGCCACTACACCACACCTTACACCTCGCCACTACACCACACCTTACACCTCGCCACTACACTACACCTTACACCTCGCCACTACACCACACCTTACACCTCGCCACTACATCCACACCTTACACCTCGCCACTACACCACACCTTACACCTCGCCACTACACCACACCTTACACCTCGCCACTACACCACACCTTAGCACCTCGCCACTACACCACACCTTACACCTCGCCACTACACCACACATTACACCTCGCCACTACACCACACCTTACACCTCGCCACTACACCACACCTTACACCTCGCCACTACACCACACCTTACACCTCGCCACTACACCACACCTTACACCTCGCCACTACACCACGCCACTACACCACACCTTAGACCTCGCCACTACACCACACCTTACACCTCGCCACTACACCACACCTTACACCTCGCCACTACACCTCGCCACTACACCACACCTTACACCTCGCCACTACACCACACCTTACACCTCGCCACTACACCACACCTTACACCTCGCCACTACACCACACCTTACACCTCGCCACTACACCACACCTTACACCTCGCCACTACACCACGCCACTACACCACACCTTACACCTCGCCACTACACCACACCTTATACCTCGCCACTACACCACACCTTACACCTCGCCACTACACCTCGCCACTACACCACACCTTACACCTCGCCACTACACCACACCTTACACCTCGCCACTACACCACACCTTACACCTCGCCACTACACCACACCTTACACCTCGCCACTACACCACACCTTACACCTCGCCACTACACCACACCTTACACCTCGCCACTACACCACACCTTACACCTCGCCACTACACCACGCCACTACATCACACCTTACACCTCGCCACTACACCACACCTTATACCTCGCCACTACACCACACCTTACACCTCGCCACTACACCTCGCCACTACACCACACCTTACACCTCGCCACTACACCACACCTTACACCTCGCCACTACACCACACCTTACACCTCGCCACTACACCACACCTTACACCACGCCACTACACCACACCTTACACCTCGCCACTACACCACACCTTATACCTCGCCACTACACCACACCTTACACCTCGCCACTACACCTCGCCACTACACCACACCTTACACCTCGCCACTACACCACACCTTACACCTCGCCACTACACCACACCTTACACCACGCCACTACACCACACCTTACACCTCGCCACTACACCACGCCACTACACCTCACCTTACACCTCGCCACTACACCACACCTTATACCTCGCCACTACACCACACCTTACACCTCGCCACTACACCTCGCCACTACACCACACCTTACACCTCGCCACTACACCACACCTTACACCTCGCCACTACACCACACCTTACACCTCGCCACTACACCACACCATACACCTCGCCACTACACCACACCTTGCACCTCGCCACTACACCACACCTTACACCTCGCCACTACACCACACCTTACACCTCGCCACTACACCACACCTTACACCTCGCCACTACACCACACCTTACACCTCGCCACTACACCACGCCTTACACCTCGCCACTACACCTCGCCACTACACCACACCTTACACCTCGCCACTACACCACACCTTACACCTCGCCACTACACCACACCTTACACCTCGCCACTACACCACACCTTACACCTCGCCACTACACCACACCTTACACCTCGCCACTACACCACGCCACTACACCACACCTTAGACCTCGCCACTACACCACACCTTACACCTCGCCACTACACCACACCTTACACCTCGCCACTACACCACACCTTACACCTCGCCACTACACCTCGCCACTACACCACACCTTACACCTCGCTACTACACCACACCTTACACCTCGCCACTACACCACACCTTACACCTCGCCACTACACCACACCTTACACCTCGCCACTACACCACGCCACTACACCACACCTTACACCTCGCCACTACACCACACCTTACACCTCGCCACTACACCACACCTTACACCTCGCCACTACACCTCGCCACTACACCACACCTTACACCTCGCCACTACACCACACCTTACACCTCGCCACTACACCACACCTTACACCTCGCCACTACACCACACCTTACACCTCGCCACTACACCACACCTTGCACCTCGCCACTACACCACACCTTACACCTCGCCACTACACCACACCTTACACCTCGCCACTACACCACACCTTACACCTCGCCACTACACCACACCTTACACCTCGCCACTACACCACGCCTTACACCTCGCCACTACACCACACCTTACACCTCGCCACTACACCACACCTTACACCTCGCCACTACACCACACCTTACACCTCGCCACTACACCACACCTCGCCACTACACCACACCTTACACCTCGCTACTACACCACACCTTACACCTCGCCACTACACCACACCTTACACCTCGCCACTACACCACGCCTTACACCTCGCCACTACACCACACCTTACACCTCGCCACTACACCACACCTTACACCACTTCAATACATACCGGCTGGTGAATGCATTAGGCAGTGATGTGGTGGAGGCTGACTCCATACACAGTTTCAAGTGTAGATATGATAGAGCCCAATAGGCTCAGGAACCTGTACACCAGTTGATTGACAGTTGAGAGGCAGGACCAAAGAGCCAGAGCTCAACCCCCGCAAGCACAACTAGGTGAGTATAACTAGGTGAGTACAGTCAAATGCACACACCCACACACAGCCCCATTCACACAAACGCACAACCACACACAGCCCCATTCACACAAACACACAACCACACACACGCGTAGGGCCTCGTAGCCTGGTGGATAGCGCGCAGGACTCGTAATTCTGTGGCGCGGGTTCGATTCCCGCACGAGGCACAAACAAATGGGCAAAGTTTCTTTCACCCTGAATGCCCCTGATACCTAGCAGTAAAAGGTGCCTGGGAGTTAGTCAGCTGTCACGGGCTGCTTCCTGGGGTGTGTGTGTGGTGGGAAATAAAAGTAATTAGTAAACAGTTGAATGACAGTTGAGAGGCGGGCCGAAAGAGCAAAGCTCAACCACCGCAAACACAACTAGGTGAATACACACACACACACTCCCCTGCTCTTTATCTCTCCCCTACATCTCTCCTCTCTCTCTCTCTCCTCTCCCTCTCTCTTTCTCTCTCTCCCCCTCTATATCTCTATCTCCTCTCTCTTTCTCTCTCTCTCTCTCTCTCTCTCTCTCTCTCTCTCTCTCTCTCTCTCTCTCTCTCTCTCTCTCTCATAGGGAAAACATGGCAGGGACACGAAATCGGGGTGACAAACGCAGGAGGACAATCACGGCCGGAACAAACTCAGAGAATGGGGTGGAACAGGAAGCCTGGATGAAGGCAGTATTCCAGCATATGTGGAATGAATTCAGTGAAGGACTGAGGGTAATGAGGGAGACAGTAGCCAACCTGCAAGATGAACTAAGGGCAGCAAAGGAGGAGATAAGATGCCTGAAGGAGACTCCTCCGCAATACCAGACACAAACTGTACCTCAGGGAGATGGGAATGCTACTGTGGAGGGGACCTCCACAACACAGCTCTCATTTGCTGAAATGCTTACAAAGAGCCCTGAAGCTAGGTCTGCAGTTAGGGAAGATGCCATGGAAGTGGCTTCCTCTCAGGAAGCAGCTAGATGTACTAGCTGGATGATAGAGAGAAAAAGAGCAGTAGTAGTAGCAGGCATTAACGAGCAAACAGGGACCAGCCCAAAGGAGCGGAGAGACAAGGACAAAAGCATAGTTACCGAGATCCTTAAAGAGGTAATGATGGACGGAACTGACCAAAATGTTGAAAATATTTTCAGGCTTGGAAAGTACAACAAGGACAGAGACCGAATGATAAAGGTGGTATTCATGAGCGAGATCACGAAAGAGGAACTGTTAGCAAGGAGGAGCAATCTAGCAAATGTACAGAAGTTCAGAAATGTATTCCTGCAGAGGGATATGACAAGGGAAGAGAGAAGGCAGGCAACAGACGCGAGGAAGGAGTGCAGGGAGAGAGATTGGAATCAGAGAACCACAACCCCGAACTCTACAATCCCAGAGGGGAGTGGGGGAACCCTCTTCAAACAGTGCAAAAGCCACAGGGAGTGGAGCACCACCCCCACATTCTACCCAAAAGACACCCTACCTGCCCCATCCCCTGTCAGACCCCCACTAAGTACCCACCTAGGGCACCCTCCTCCCACTTAATCCCCTCCTCCCACTCACCCCTCTCCCCAGGACTTCCCTTCTCCCCCATCCCCCAAGCCCTCCCTTCTCCCACATGCCCGCCCATCTCCCCCACCCACTTAATCTGCTTGATGGGGTTCTGGGAGTTATTCTACTCCCCAAGCACGGCCCGAGGCCAGGCTTGACTTGTGAGAGTTTGGTCCACCAGGCTGTTGCTTGGAGCGGCGTGCAGGCCTACATACCCTCCACAGCCCGGCTGATCTGGAACTTCTCTTGGAAAACAGTCCAGTTTTCTCTTGAAGATGTCCATGGTTGTTCCGGCAATATTTCTTATAGTCGCTGGGAAGACGTTGAACAACCGCGGACCTCTGATGTTTATACAGTGTTCTCTGATTGTGCCTATGGCACCTCTGCTCTTCACTGGTTCACCCCCCAAGCCCTCCGGTCTCCTCCACCCCCCCAAAGCCCCCCTCTCCCCCACCCCACCTAAGCCTTCCCCTCTCCACCACTCCCCTCTTCCTCACCCACCTCTGCTTTCCTTTTCCCTCCATTCCCCCCAAGCCCTCCTCCCATTTCTGTCCCCCCCCACCCTTCTCCCCCATCCCCCCAAGCCTCTCCTCCCCCATGTTCCCCCAACCCTCCCCCCCTCTCACCCCCCCTAACCCTCCCCCTCTCACTCTCTCCCCAACCCTCTCCCTCTTACTCTCACCCCCTTACCCTCTCCCTCTCACCCCGCCCTACCCTCTCCCTCTCCCCCACCCTCCCCAAGCCCTTCCTCCTCCACCAGTCTCCCCGTACCAGATCGTCCCAGCTCCAGCTCACCCCAGATTCCACAGGTCCTCCCCAGAAGAGAAGCAGAAGAGAGTCAGTTTCAGGGTAATGTACTCGAACATAGATGGGATCACAAGCAAGGCAAGTGAAATAAGGGAAAGAGCTCAAGAAGTGAACCCAGATGTAATTGCATTCACTGAAACAAAACTCTCAGGAATCATAACGAATGCTGTGTTTCCCCAGGAGTACACAGTAATAAGGAAAGAGAGGGAAGGTAGGGGAGGAGGCGGAGTGGCCCTACTCATGAGAAAGGAATGGAGTTTTAAGGACATGACTACCCCGGGCTGTGAGGGATTCAGATACTACACCATGACAATGGGAGGACCAAGAATAGTAATAGCAGTAATATATAACCCTCCACCAAATGACAGAAAACCTAGTCAAGAGTATGAAAACAACAACATGGCAGTTAACACTATAATTGTGAGGGCAGTCTCTGCTGCCTGTAGAAATAGATCCCACCTGCTCATCATGGGAGACTTCAATCACGGAAGGTTTGACTGGGAAAACAAGGAACCGCGTGGAGGCGAGGATACCTGGAGAGCCAAACCATTGGAGGTGGCAACTAGAAACATTTTAACCCAGCATGTCAGAGAACCCACAAGGAAGAGAGGAAATGATGAACCAGCGAGACTCGACCTAGTTTTCACTCTGAACGACTCCAACATAAGAGAAATCAGTTTTGAGACCCCAGTAGGAATGAGCGACCACAGTGTACTGGTGTTTGAGTACCTGATTGAGAAGGGTTATTGAACTCGAGGAGGGATACTGAAAACAAAAGGTTGGCATACCGAAAGGGAAACTATGAGGAGATAAGAAAATTCCTAACAGATATAGCATGGGAAACAGAGCTCAGGGGAAAGACGGCCCAAGACATGATTGAGAACATCATGCAGAAGTGAAAGGAAGCAGCAAATAAGTTTGTCCCAGTACAAAAGGAAAACAATGAAATGAAGATGAGAAACTCATGGTTTAATCAGAGATGTAGGCTAGCTAAGCAGCACAGTAAAAGGGCGTGGAGAAACTATAGGAATAACAGGACACTTGAGAACAGAGAAAGATACCAGAGTGCCAGGAATGAATAAGTCAGGATGAGAAGAGAGGCAGAAAGACAATACGAAAATGACATAGCAAGCAAGGCAAAGACTCAGCCTAAATTGCTGCATAGCCACATCAGGAGGAAAAACAACAGTAAAGGAACAGGTTATGAAATGAATGATAAGGGCAGAAGGATTCACTTCAAAAGACAAGGAAGTGTGTGAGGAACTGAATAAGAAATTCCAGGAGGTCTTCACCTTAGAGCAAGGAGAAATTCCAGAGATAAGAGAAGGAATAGTTAACCAGGAACCACTGGAAGAGTTTGAGACTATCAGCGGGGAAGTAAGGAAGTGTTTACTAGAGTTAGAGTTCGATGTGACAAAGGCTATAGGCCCAGATGGAATCTCCCCTTGGATACTAAAGGAAGGAGCAGAAGAACTGTGCCTGCCACTCTCTGTAGTGTATAACAAATGACTGGCAACAGGGGAACTGCCAGAAATTTGGAAAGCAGCTAACGTAGTCCCAATATACAAGAAAGGGGATAGACAGGAGGCACTGAACTACAGGCCAGTGTCCCTAACCTGCATACCTTGCAAGTGGATGGAGGAGTTTGTGCGAAGAAAGCTAGTGGAACAACTGGTGCGATAGAACTTTGTAACACATCATCAACACAGTTCAGGGATGGCAGGTCCTGCCTCACAGGGTTTCTTGAATTCTACGACCAGGCAACAAAAATCAGGCAAGAAAGAGAAGGGTGGGCAGACTGCATATTTTTGGATTGTCAGAAAACCTTTGATACTGTACCACAAAAGAGGCTAGTGAAAAAGCTGGTGATGCAGGCTGGAGTGAAAGGGAAGGTACTCCATTGGATAAAGGAGTACCAAAGCAACAGGAGACAACGAGTCAGTGGTAGGGGTGAGGTCTCACATTGGCGAGACGTTACAAGTGGAGTCCCACAGGGGTCAGTCCTTGAACTATACTGTTTCTGATATATGTAAATGATCTCCCCGAGGGTATAGACTCGTTTCTCTCAATGTTTGCTGATGATGCAAAAATTATGAGGAGGATTGAAACAGAGGATAGTAGGAGGCTACAAGATGGCCTAGACAGACAGAGTGAATGGTCCAACAAATGGCTGTTGAAGTTCAACCCGAGTAAATGCAAAGTAATGAAACTAGGCATTGGAAACAGGAGGCCAGACACAGGATACAGAATAGGAGATGAAGTACTTAATGAAACGGACAGAGAGAAAGATTTGAGTTGAAATCACAACAAACCTGTCTCCTGAAGCTCACATTTTTATTTTTTTTTGAGATATATACAAGAGTTGTTACATTCTTGTACAGCCACTAGTACGCGTAGCGTTTCGGGCAGGTCCCTGGAATACGATCCCCTGCCGCGAAGAATCGTTGTTACAACTAAGTACCCGTTTTACTGTTGAGTTAAACAGAGGCTACAGTTAAGGATTTGCGCCCAGTAAATCCTCCCCGGCCAGGATACGAACCCATGACTAAGCGCTCGCGGAACGCCAGGCGAGTGTCTTACCACTACACCACGGAGACTGGTAAAGACACATAAGACACACAAAGACACCACGGAGACACATAAAAAGAATAACGTCTGCGGCATATGCGAGGCTGGCTAACATCAGAACAGCGTTCAGGAATCTGTGTAAGGAATCATTCAGAATCTTGTACACAACATATGGGTACGCAACGCATACTCCAGGACCAATCCTGGTGTATGCGGGCCCAGCATGGAGCCCGTACCTTGTCAAGCACATAACGAAGCTGGAAAAAGTTCAAAGGTATGCCACTAGACTAGTCCTAGAATTAGGAGGCATGAGTTACGAGGAAAGGCTGCATGAAATGCACCTTACGACACTGGAAGACAGAAGAGTAAGGGGAGACATGATCACAACCTACAAAATCCTCAGGGGAATCAACCGGGTAAACAAGTATAAACTATTCAACAATGGTGGTACGCGAACAAGGGGACACAGGTGGAAACTTGAGTACCCACATGAGCCACAGGGACGTTAGAAGGAACTTTTTCAGTGTCAGAGTAGTTAACGGATGGAATGCATTAGGCAGTGATGTGGTGGAGGCTGACTCCATACACAGTTTCAAATGTAGATATGATTGAGCCAAGTAGGCTCAGGAATCTGTACACCAGTTGATTTACAGTTGAGAGGAGGGACCAAAGAGCCAAAGCTTAACCCCTGCAAGCACAAATAGGTGAGTAGAAATAGGTGAGTACACACACACAGCCCCACTCAAACAAACACACAACCACACACACATAAACACACACAAACACACATACTATACTTTGAGAGTGCAAACATCTAAGAGTCATTAGAAATATGTGTAGAATAATAAACCCACATTGTTTGAGTTAGGAAAACACCATTTGTCATATCTATATAAATAAAAATGGAAATGTTCGTTTGTGCATAATCGCTAATCTCCGAAAGTTCTTCACCGATTGCTATGAAATCTTCACGCAACGTTCTATTCGCATCCGAGCGGGTTTTTATATACATATTATATAGATGTCATGCTTGTGACAAAAAAAAAAAACATGTTTTTTTTAAAAACTGTGTTTTCATGTGTTTTTCCTGTGAGGGAAATCTTCGAAACCCCTTTACCGATTGCTTTGAAATTTTGATACAGCATTGCATAGTAATAGGAGTGTGGTTTTTATATACATAATATATACATGCCACACCAGTGTCAGGTAAAAAACATGCTTTTTTGTAAAACAGCGCCATCTGTTGGACGTAAGAGCAACACAAGCTGTGATCTCCGAAGGTCTTCACCAAGTGCTTTGAAATTTTGACACAACGTGCCATTCAAATACGCATATATTCTTATATACCTGTTATATAGATGTCACACCTGTGACAGGTAAAATCATGTTTGTTTGAAAAACAGCACCATCTGTTGCACGTCAGAGCAACACACGCTATGCTAAATATGTTATGAGTCCCTTTCAATGTTTCCAGTTATATTGATATATTGAATTTTCATAGATTTCGATTTATTTTCATTTTGATTTAATTATTTTGTGTGACATTGCATTGCAATTGAGCTGTGTTGTTTACCATGCCGTTTATTTTGTGAGTATAAATATTGATGCCACACCTGTGACAGGTAAAATCATACTCTAAAAAAAAACGCACCATCTGTTGCACGTCAGAGCAACGCCCATTATACTAAATATGTTATGATTCCATTTCAATGTTTCCAATTGCACTGATAAATAGAATTTTCATAGATTTCGATTCATTTTTATTTTTATTTAATTATTTTTTGTGATATTGGCTTAGAATTGAGCTGTGTTGTTTACCATGCCGGTAATTTCATGGGTACTGTTTTTTATTATTTTTATTTGTTTCATTTAAATTCCTTAATTGTTATTCTTATTTTTCAGTGATGGAAACATCAGATTTTTTGATGTTCCCAATTTTCTGATGGGAACATCAGATCATTTGGGAATGTATCAGACGAAGGAGCAGGATATGGTTGGGAGGACAAGGGGAAAGGGGAGGGGGGTAATGGTGGGGAGGACGAGGGGATGGGGGAGTTGGGGATGGTGGGGGGGACGAAGGGACGGGGGAATGGAGAATGGTGTGGAGGACAAGAGGGACAGGAAAGTGGGGAATGGTGGGGAGGAAGAGGGGACAGGGAAGGGGGGAAATGGAAGGGAGGACGAGGGGATGGGGGAGTGGGAGATAGTGGGGAGGATGAGGGGATGGGGAGGGGGTAATGGTGGGGAGGACGAGGGGATGGGGGAGTTGGGAATGGTTGGGAGGATGAGGGGACGCAGGAGGGGGGAATGGTGGGGAGGACTGGGGAACAGGGGAAGGTAGCTACTAGGTACAACATATATATATATATATATATATATATATATATATATATATATATATATATATATATATATATATATATATATATATATATATATATATATATATATATATATTAGTATATTTTGGTAGCAGTCTTTCCTGTAGACATATATTATTAAATATGACCGAAAAAGTAAGATTAATAATTCTAACACGAATTTTTTCAATCTTTCGTACATTTCTTTTCACTGTTGGAGGTAAATCAAAAATCAATTCTCCAAAATTCATTTTTATTTCTAGTCTGACGCGACACGAGCGCGTTTCGTAAAACTTATTACATTTTCAAAGACTTTAGTTCACAAATACACAACTGAATAGAACTTACGCATCTCCGATTTTATATCTACATTTCAGTGAGGTGGAAGGGGTAATGTGGCATTAACACAAGACAGAACAAGATGTGGCATTAATAGGGTATTAATTTCATCAACACAAGACAGAACAAGAGTATTAATAGGGTATTAATTTCATCAACACAAGACAGAACACGAAACAATAGATATTGAATAGAAGTGTTTGTAGAAAGCCTATTGGTCCATATTTCTTGATGCTTCTATATTGGAGCGGAGTCTTGAGGTGGGTAGAATATAGTTGTGCAATAATTGGCTGTTGATTGCTGGTGTTGACTTCTTGATGTGTAGTGCCTCGCAAACGTCAAGCCGCCTGCTATCACTGTATCTATCGATGATTTCTGTGTTGTTTACTAGGATTTCTCTGGCGATGGTTTGGTTGTGGGAAGAGAAGGTTGTGGGAAGGTTCTCTTCCCACAACCAAACCATCGCCAGAGAAATCCTAGTAAACAACACAGAAATCATCGATAGATACAGTGATAGCAGGCGGCTTGACGTTTGCGAGGCACTACACATCAAGAAGTCAACACCAGCAATCAACAGCCAATTATTGCACAACTATATTCTACCCACCTCAAGACTCCGCTCCAATATAGAAGCATCAAGAAATATGGACCAATAGGCTTTCTACAAACGCTTCTATTCAATATCCATTGTTTCGTGTTCTGTCTTGTGTTGATGAAATTAATACCCTATTAATACTCTTGTTCTGTCTTGTGTTGATGAAATTAATACCCTATTAATGCCACATCTTGTTCTGTCTTGTGTTAATGCCACATCACCCCTTCCACCTCACTCAAATGTAGATATAAAATCGGAGATGCGTAAGTTCTATTCAGTTGTGTATTTGTGAACTAAAGTCTTTGAAAATGTAATAAGTTTTACGAAACGCGCTCGTGTCGCGTCAGACTAGAAATAAAAATGAATTTTGGAGAATTGATTTTTGATTTACCTCCAACAGTGAAAAGAAATGTACGAAAGATTGAAAAAATTCGTGTTAGAATTATTAATCTTACTTTTTCGGTCATATTTAATAATATATATATATATATATATATATATATATATATATATATATATATATATATATATATATATATATATATATATATATATATATATGTCGTACCTAGTAGCCAGAACGCACTTGTCAGCCTACTATGCAAGGCCCGATTTGCCTAATAAGCCAAGTTTTCCTGAATTAATATATTTTCTCTAATTTTTTTCTTATGAAATGATAAAGCTACCCATTTCATTACGTATGAAGTCAATTCTTTTTTATTGGAGTTAAAAATAACGTAGATATATGACCGAACCTAATCAACCCTACCTAACCTAACCTAACCTATCTTTATAGGTTAGGTTAGGAAAGGTAGCCGAAAAAGTTAGGTTAGGTTAGGTTAGGTAGGTTAGGTAGTCGAAAAACAATTAATTCATGAAAACTTGGCTTATTAGGCAAATTGGGCCTTGCATAGTAGGCATAGAAGTGCGTTCTGGCTACTAGGTACGACATTATATATATATATATATATATATATATATATATATATATATATATATATATATATATATATATATATATATATATATATATATATATATATATATATATATATATATATATATATGTCGTACCTAGTAGCCAGAACGCACTTGTCAGCCTACTATGCAAGGCCCGATTTGCCTAATAAGCCAAGTTTTCCTGAATTAATATATTTTTTCAAATTTTTTTCTTATGAAATGATAAAGCTACCCATTTCATTATGTATGAGGTCAATTTTTTTTTATTGCAGTTAGGAAAGAGATCGCCTGGAAAGAGATGTTGTTGTTGTCTTGCCTATATACTGAATTCTTTGAGGCTTACAGTCCCCAAGTGGGCATTTGAAGGCCCTTGGGGACTGTAAGCCTCAAAGAATTCAGTATATAGGCAAGACAACAACATCTCTTTCCAGGCGATTAACGATGCATAAGCAACAGGGCTTCATTAAGGAACATATATTCTCTTCCCACAACCAGACCATCACCAGAGAAGTCTTAACAAAAAACACGGAAATCATCGATAGATACAGCGATAACAGGCGGCATGATATCTGCGAGGCACTACACATTAAGAAGTCGACACCAGCAATCAACAGCCAATTAATGCACAACTATATTCTACCCACTTTCAAGACTCTGCACCAATATAGAAGCATCAAGAAATATAGGCCAATAGGCCCTTTGCAGTTACTTCCATTCTTCCCTTTAACTTACAAAATATTATACCCATTGTTTCGTGTTCTGTCTTGTGTTGAAAGTTTGTTTTCACCTCATCCCCTCATCCAAAACTGTTGTAATATATATATATATATATATATATATATATATATATATATATATATATATATATATATATATATATATATATATATATATATGTGTGTGTGTGTGTGTGTGTATATATATATTTATATGTATATGAAAGTTTCCAAAACGTTTTGTGTTTCCTGGGTAGTAGTAGTAGTAGTAGTAGGCATCCGTCAATCCCGTGGGGTTATGGAGTTGTGCCCTGGGTGTCTAGTTGTTGTAGTGTAGTTGGATGTAGCGCCTGCTGTGGCTGTGAAGGCCATCCCGAGAATGACAGTCTCGACTGCAGCGAGCGCAGATAAACGCCGAAGCGGGTGCGTCTGACAGTGGTCGAGACCTCCTCTGAAATCTTTTATCCTCCGCCTACCTCTTCAGTTCATCCTCGAATTGCTGGAGTCCCTTCTGCACTTTACATCTCCAGACAGATCTGTCCGCAGCTGCTGCCTCCCAAGTGTTGATGTCGATGTTCATCTGCTTGAGGTCGCGTTTGCAGGCATCTTTGAAACGCAGCTGAGGTCTTCCGGTGGGTCTCCTTCCTGATGCCAGTTCTCCATACAAGAGGTCTTTCGGTATGCGGCCATCGACCATGCGTGTGACATGTCCCAGCCATCGCATGCGTCTCTGTTTCAGGAGAGTGAACATTGTAGGGACTCCTGTTCTCTCGAGTACTGTGTTGTTGGTGACGTGGTCTTTCCACGTGGTGTCAACGATGCGTCTCAGGTTCCGCATGTGAAAGGCATTAAGCCGTCTCTCCTGGCGAGAGCGCAGGGTCCAGGATTCCGAGCCGTAGAGAAGTGTACTCACCACACATGCCATGTATACTTGTGCCTTGGTGTGCACTGTCAGTTTGGCATTTTCCCAAACGCGCTTTGTGAGCCTGGCCAGTGTTGTTGCGGCCTTCCCGATACGCCTGTTGAGCTCAGTGTCCTGGGAAAGGGTGTCTGAGATTGTGGAGCCCAGATACATAAACTCGTGAACTGCCTCCAGCACATAGTCTTCTATATTTATAAAGAGTAGCTCATTGACATCTTGTCCCATCACCTTTGTCTTCTTCAGGCTGATTGTCAGGCCGAATGCGGAACAGGCTGCGGCAAAGCGGTTGAGTAGCTGCTGCAACCCTTCTGCTGTGTGTGTGGTGATCGCTGCGTCGTCGGCGAAGAGGAACGTCCTGAGGATTCGCATTTGTACTTTTGTCTTTGCTCGGAGTCTGGATAGATTATAGAGCTTTCCATCAGATCTTGTATGGAGATAGATGCCTTTTTGTGGATGTTCCAAAGGCATGCTAGACGAGGATCGCAAAGAAAATGCCGAACAGGGTTGGAGCAAGAACACACCCCTGTTTAACACCACTGTTAATGTTGAATGGTTCAGAAGTTGAGCCGTTGTACACGACTGTCCCCTTCATGTCCTTGTAGAACGATTGTATCATGCTGAGTAGGATGGGTGGACAGCCAATTTTGGCCAAGATCTTGAAGAGCCCGTCCCTACTCACGAGGTCGAAGGCGTTTGTAAGGTCAATGAAGGCAATGTACAAAGCTTTTCTCTGCTCCCTGCACTTTTCATGAAGCTGTCTCAGGGAGAACACCATGTCAGTGGTCGACCTCTCTGCTCAGAAACCACACTGTGACTCGGGGTACACTCTTTCAGCAAGAATCTGAAGCCTGACCAAAACGACCCTAGCGAAGAGTTTGCCAACGACGCTGAGGAAGGATATGCCGCGATAGTTGTTTACATCGCTTCTGTCACCTTTATTTTTGTAGAGAGTGATGATGTTTGCATCTCTCATGTCTTGTGGCACCGATCCCTCCCTCCAGCACTGGCACAGAAGTTCATGAATCTCAGATTTAAGTGTTCCACGAGCGCACTTGAGAACTTCAGGCGGAATCCAGTTGTCTCGTGGGGGCCTTCCCTGTGGAAAGTGAATCCACTGCTTTCTCAACTTCTTCCACTTCTTACACAGATAGTCTGGGTGTTCCTTCTGGTGTATATAAATAGTATAGACCTGGTGTACCTTCTGGTGCATATACACAGTATAGTCCGGGTGTACCTTTAGGTGTATATACTCAGTTTAGGCTGGGTGTACCTTAAGGTGTATATTCACAGATAGTCTGGGTGTACCTTTAGGTGTATATTCACAGATAGGCCAGGTGTACCTTCAGGTGTATATACACTCTACCGAGAAATGTAGGTGATAAGGCAGTCTTCTCTATGGCTGGTGGAAATGCCAATCACATTAGAAAAAAAATGTTGACTGCTTGGCGGTTGTCATCCTGTGGTGAAGTGAGAGGAAAAAAACACGCAAAACAAATCTTATAAATAATGAAACTTTTAATTTACTTTAAACAAACAGAAACAAAATAAAGATAATCCCTTGGCTATGTACAGTGCAGATCAAAAATACAAAGACAAAAACACAATATAAAATAAAATAATGGTTACGTTACTCTACAATTAGCAAGACAAAAAAATTAGTAAATGGTGCTGAGAATATTGGCTGGCTGAAACCTCCACTTAGTATACAGGACGTATGCTTAGATAGAAGCGTCAGCTCTAGAGCACAAAGAATATTCTAAGGCCAACTGCTCGTGCAAGACTATATATAGGCGAGCAGAGGGCGCTGGAGTCGCGTGAAGTCGCTGATTCACCAATGGGGAGAGAGTTGGCTTGAAGTGATAGTTTGGTGATCGACGAGGGTGGTGCGGCAACAGCGAGGAGGGGGGGGGGGGTGTGGAGTGAGTGTACCTCCCTGTAGAGACGTCTGTTATTCCACTTCTAAAAATATTCTTGAATGTGGTATCTTTATGTTGCAGATGTATAGAAGTAAGGAGATGTTGGAAAGAGCAGGCTAAATCTCTCTTGAAAGAGATTACTGTCACAACACAGATAGGCCGGGTGTATCTTCACGTGTATATACACAGATAGTCCGGTGTATCTTCTGGTGTATATACACAGTATAGGCCAGGAGTACCTTTAGTTGTATATACACAGATTGTCTGGTTGTACCTTCAAGTGTGTATACTCAGTTTAGGCCGGGTGTATCTAAAGCAGTATATACGCTGTCGGGGAACGTCCGTAGGGACGAGTAACAGTGTACACAAGATCTTTATCCCGGACACCTGGCAAGATCGCCAATGTCGGGGTTTACCTTAGTTGTAAGTATAAGTATAAGTATAAGTAACCGTTCTGGATATCCGGTCAACGGTCGCCAACGTCAGGGTGTCTCTCTCTCTACATAGACACCACCCAGTAGTATTAGCGACAACTGTTACTCAATGTAGCCCTGCGGGTCTTCACTCAATCCTCGCGGCGCCACTGTTCGCCAGGAGAGTATCCCAGTCGATCTCCAGCTGGCCTTATAGCCAAAGATGAGTGAGAACACAGTTTGCTCTCTCCCAACCGTGTGCCCGCCCCGACAAGGGCTCTACTACTAACTGCAAGGTCCCCAACTGGTGTTTCCCGTGTCCAGTAACACGTCAGTGGTATTGTGGAATTGTGGTACGAGTGGCAGAGAGCTCACTCATTAAATCTGGTCAGAGGCAGGTATATGTCTCTAATACTCTCACTCTTTGGAACTGTTCTATAGCAACAAGATATATGGAGGGATAATACAAACGTGAAGGTATTTTGTATTTTACTTAAAACACACGAGGTAGTATATCATCACGAAGAAACAAGTACTTGGCAGTAAGTCACTCTCTCTTCATAAAACTGGGGTTCGTCTAGAGGGCAACACTCCCCCTCCTGTCAATGTCAGCTGAGCAGCCCCCCCTCACTGTGTGAATACTCCTGTACTTGTTTTCCTGGCGTTATGCACCTTGTTTCTTTAAATTCACAGTAATCTCCATATTTGCAATCAACACAATATTTGCTATAATGACAATAGAACGCAATGAGTCACTTCACTGGTCTCAAGCTCAATAAATCGTTTCTACAGCAATAACCACGATAATTCACTGTAAAGGCGTTATACACGACACATTATAATAATGATGATGAATGCAATTAAATCACGGTACTGTCCTTAGACACCGTAATTCCTTTCGCAGGCGATAACACAATTAATCAATGCACACATGAAAATGTTATCCAACACTCCAGCACACACACACACACATATATATATATATATATATATATATATATATATATATATATATATATATATATATATATATATATATATATATATATATATATATATATATATATATATATATATATAGATTAATTCATTAATAATAAGATAATACTGGGCACACATCCTAACACCAATAACTGGTACTCTTATATATATATATATATATATATTCTCTGACATAAGTTATCATATTAATGTCACATGAAAGAAATCATCAACGACACAGTAAATCCCTCAATAATCCCAGGTGCCTACACACACCACATATATAAATATTGAGAGCTCTGTACAGCCTCACTCTGCACAACTGTGCCTTACTGTGACATAGACATAGGTGAGCCTTGCTCACGACATGAAAGATACTCTGGCTAATTATACAGCTGACTAAAGGGGAATTGGGAGGGAAACTAGAATTACCTACTTCCACCTCACTGATGTGGACTCGCCCTCCGATGAGAGTTGAATTGCTGCTCCTGGTCCTGGCTCTCGCCTCGTTGTAGGGAACACCCCCACACACACACTGATGCGCTCTCCAGGAACCCAATAAACTACCCATAATAAACGAGTTGTCTCTATGCTCTGTTCTCCGCAGGTCCGTGCTCCTCCACAACTTCTTGAAGGGTTGGAGTCGGTCTCCCAGTCGTCGACTTCTCCTCACAACTACGGCTGTCAACCTACTTCTCGGCTGCAGTCGTCCTGATTCCCAATTAGTTTTCTTCTCCCACTGCTTCCCGGTGGACTGACCCAGCCTCTACGTTGTCACAGAAGGGTGAACTGTCTCAGACGTCACATACGTCACTGCACAGACTTCACTTCTTCTTGCAAAGCACCTGTCCCTGGAGCATTTGTTGCTCAATATTCCGTCGATTCCCTCTTCGGTCCAACACATGAATGAAGGAAGACCTCACAGTGAACTTGCAGACTACGGGTGACGCGTAAAATCCACGGGAGCTGGGTATAACTGTCAAACTGACAGGACCAACTTTTGCACGTCCGACCTCGTCAACGTGGCGTCTCAGACTGGTGGCGCCAAAGAGGCGCGATCTCCGGACCCCCCTGCATTCGTGACGTCATACTTGCCAGAGGCGGTTTTCATTGGCTCCCTGTGCCACGTCACTGTCAGTGACCAATCTGGTGCCACTGACGTCACACAGTTTTGGCGGCAAAACGGAGGGGCCGGCGTCATATTGGTGTCCTAAAGGGCCTAAACAACAGGCCAAAATACTTTTCTTTTACGAATTTCTCGCCAACGCGAGAACACTACACGCTCCCACATACGTCAAATTGTTGCCCGTAACGTAGAGAACGCTCGGGCAAAGTGGACATGACTCTTACAGCTGGCGTGGGAGAAATATATGGGGGAAACACCGTCACAACGCACATAGTCCAGGTGTACTTTCTGTTTTATATGCACAGTATATGCCGGATGTACCTTCAGGTGTACATCCGGTACACAGAAGGTCTGGGTTTACCTTCAGGTATACATATACACAGATTGTTCGGGTGTCCCTTAAGGTGTATATACACAAATAGTCTGGGTGTACCTTCAGGTGTATATACACAGATAGTCCGAGTGAACCTTCAGGTGTATATATATACACAGATTCTCTGGGTATACCTTCAGGTGTATATACACAGATTGTCTGGGTGTACCTACATGTGTATATACACAGATAGTCCGTGTGTACCTTCCGGTGTATATACACAGACAGTCCGTGTGTACCTTCTGGTGTATATACACCGATTGTCCGTGTGTACCTACAGGTGTATATACACAGATAGTCCGGGTGTACCTTCAGGTGTATATACAAAGTTTAGGTTGGGTGTACCTTCAGGTGTATATATACACAGGTAATCCGAGTATACCTACAGGTGTATATACACCGATTGTCCGTGTGTACCTACAGGTGTATATACACCGATTGTCCGGGTGTACCTTCAGGTGTAAATGTACAGATAGTTTGGGAGTAACTTCAGGTGTATATATACTGTATCAGCCAGGTATACATGCTTGTGTATATACACAGATAGGCCGGGTGTACCTTCAGGTGTATATACAGAGTATAGGCTTGGTGTTCCTTTAAGTGTATTTTCAAAGTTTAGTTTGGGTGTTCCATCAGGTGTATATATAAACAGATATTCCGAGTGTACCTTCAGGTGTATATACACAGATTGTCTGGGGTGTACCTTCTGGTATATATACACAGTATAGGCCGGGTGTACATACATGTGTATATACACAGATAGTCCGAATGTACCTTCAGGGGTATATATACACAGATAGTCTTGGTGTACCTTCTGGTGTGTATACACAGAAAGTCCGGGTGTACCTTTAGGTGAATATACAAAGTAGATATTTGGTGTACCTTCAGGTGTACATGCACAGATAGTCCGAGTGTACCTTCAGGTGTATATACACATAGTCCGGGTGTACCTTCAGGTGTACATATACACAGATTATCTGGGTTTACCTTCTGGTGTATATAAAAAGATAGTCCGGGTGCACCTTCAGATGTATATAGATAGTCCGGGGTGTAGCTTTAGGTGTATATATACACAGATTGTCTGGGTGTACCTTCAGGTGTATATACATAGATAGTCCGGGTGTACCATCTGGTGTATATACACAGATAGTCCGGGGAGTACCTTCAGGTGTATATATTGTCATGGTTCACCACTTTCCAAAATGTGGCTGGGGTTGCTCCAACGGGTCTTAGCCCCTCAATTCCTGGCGCCACTGTCCGCCCCGGGGCTGCCCCAGTTGGCCAAGGGCTGGCCTTATACATCCCTAGCGAGAGGGGAGGTTCAAGCCTTCTATAACTCACCTGAACCTGCCCGTCCTGACACTGGGAGGTTCTCTCTCTCTCTTTGATATCTGATCTGCTCTGAGGTCGCCAGCTGGGTGTTTAGACTCGTGTCCCAGCAACACGTCAGTGGTCTTATTGGTTATCTTAATTAATGATGCAATGTCACGTTCAGTGCAAGGTGTCATAAAATTATCTCACTCAATATATATATATATATATATATATATATATATATATATATATATATATATATATATATATATATATATATATATATATATATATATATATATATGTATATATATATATATATATATATATATATATATATATATATATATATATATATATATATATATATATATATATATATATATATATATATATATATATATATATATATATATATATATATGTATATATATATATATATATATATATATATATATATATATATATATATATATATATATATATATATATATATATATATATATATGTCGTACCTAGTAGCCAGAACGCACTTCTCGGCCTACTATGCAAGGCCCGATTTGCCTAATAAGCCAAGTTTTCCTGAAATAATAAATTTTCTCTAATGTTTTTCTTATGAAATTATAAAGCTACCCATTTCATTATGTATGAGGTCAATTTTGTTTTATTGGAGTTAAAATTAACGTAGATATATGACAGAACTCAACCAACCCTACCTAACCTAACCTAACCTATCTTTATAGGTTAGGTTAGGTTAGGTAGCCGAAAAAGGTAGGTTAGGTTAGGTTAGTTAGGTTAGGTAGTCGAAAAACAATTAATTCATGAAAACTTGGCTTATTAGGCAAATCGGGCCTTGCATAGTAGGCAGAGAAGTGCGTTCTGGCTACTAGGTACGACATATATATATATATATATATATATATATACATATACATATACATATATATATATATATATATATATATATATATATATATATATATATATATATATATACATATATATATATATTTTTTTTTTTTTTTTTTTTTTTGGTTTGTGAGGGTACCACCTCTGGTGCCAATGTGGGGACCCATAGCCTCGGAGAAGAAAATAAAAAGTATTCACAGGAGACCTATATATATATATATATATATATATATATATATATATATATATATATATATATATATATATATATATATATATATGAATATATATATCCCTAGAGAATGGAGGCTCACTTAAACTCATCAGTTATTTTAAAAGTTTACTGAAGAAAAGATATATTTATACATATAAATTGCATAACCAAAGGTCTATAAGTGGAATCGTCCGCTGGTGGCACCATTCCTCACGACACATCTCTGGCAACACAGTCAGCTGATTGGGTCCACTCCTCGAGCGGCGAGCACACACCTCACGCCTCTGGCAACACGATCAGCTGACGGCTCCAACGAAACGTCGTCACTCTCCCACGCCTTTAACAATGCGATTAGCTGGGCGTTTCAGAGTTCGTTGCTGGCTCCTTGCACATCATCTACCACCTCCAGGATCACTAACATCACTGCATTAATGCTCACACACACCAACTCATGCCTAAATGAGCTCTTGACTCCTTGCCTAACATTCTGTCACTTAGACAATAAAATGATAAGTAGAAATGTTCACAACATATAAAATACTCTAGCTTGCCTAGATCATAAGGGGTAAAGGGAGAGACAATTATCTACCTTATTTCATTTCAACCACGAAGCCGACTCGTCCTCTGTTGAGGGATGTTGAGGTTCCCGGTCCTGGCTTCTGGTCTGCCGACAATCAGGTCCCACACACACAGGTTCCATCGTCGTCCTCGTGGTATCGCGTCTATGCTGTGCTCATTCCCAACAGGTACTGCCTTCCTCCTACTCTTCTGCTGGGTACTGGAGACAGGTACCTCCATCGTCGTCCTCACTCTCACTGGCACTGTCGGCACCTCGCAGTCCAGCACACATTCCCCTCGCGTCACTGCCAGTAGATTTGGCCTGGCCGTAGCTACTTGCTTCATGTGTAATAGGTGGTCCTCTGGGCGTCCCAGACTCACCAGCCCAACGTTCCCTCTGCTGCAAACTCTTGATAGAGCTCTTGGCTCTCTAATCCGGCCCGTCCTTGCTTCTGGGCACTACGGAACTTGGATGGCCTCTCAGACTGTCTGTAGAATCGAAGCGAAGCTTAAATCTACCGGTAAAGCCTCTCTAGATCCGGAGCTCACTCGAGCGCGTCCTAACTTTATGGCGGCTGGTGAAGTACTCTCCCGCCCAGGCGCCAGCCGCCCCGAGAGCCCTTCCTCTCGTGACGTCACACCGCTCAGGGCTCTCGTCATTGGTCACTTCCGGCACGTGACCTCAACTGGCCAATCAGGTGCCGGGAGGCGTCACGACGTTTTGGAGGGAAATAGGATGGCCCAGCACCGTCATGTGCCCCAAAAGGGCGTAAGCCCTTTGCATTATCAAACTTAGCTGGCCATTTTACAGCCAGCTTAATCACGCTCCACGCTTTCCCACACATGAAAATGTTCCCTGAACATAAGATAATACTTAGGCTACGGAGATATGACTCTTCTAAGCTGGGAAGGCAGATATATAGCGGTGGGACACCGTCATAATATACACAGATTGTCCGGGTGTACCTTCAGGTGTATATACACAGATAGTCGTGGTTTACCTTCAGGTGTATATAAACAGAGTGCGAGTGTACCTTCAGGTGTATATAAACAGTGCGAGTGTACCTTCAGGTGTATATACACAGATAGGCAGGGTGCTCCTTCAGGTGTATATACACAGATAATCCGGGAGTATCTTCTGGCATATATACACAGATAATCCGGGAGTATCTTCTGGTGTATATACACAGTATAGGCCTGGTGTATCTTCAGGTGTATATAGACAGATTGTCCGGGTGCACCTTCAAGTGTATATTCAAAGCATAGGCCGTGTGTACCTTCAGGTGTATATACAAAGTAGAGGTTGGGTGTACCTTCAGATGTATATGCACAGATAGTCCGAGTGTACCTTCAGGTGAATATATACACAGGTAGTCCGGGGTGTACCTTCAGGTGTATATATACACAGATTGTCTGGGTGTAACTTCAGGTGTATATACACAGACAGTCCGGGTGTACCTTGAAGGGTATATAAAAAGATAGCCCGGGTGTACCTCAGGTGTATATATATACACAGGTAGTCCGGGGTGTACCTTCAGGTGAATATATACACAGATATTCTGGGTGTACCTTCTGGTGTATGTACACAGGTAGTCCGGGGTGTACCTTCAGGTGTATATACACAGATTGTCTGGGTGTAACTTCAGGTGTATAAACACAGACAGTCCGGGTGTATCTACAGGTGTATATACGCACATAGTCTGGGATGTACCTTCAGGTTTATATGCACAGATAGTCCAAGTTTACCTTCAGGTTTATATACACAGATAGTCCAAGTTTACCTTCAGGTATATATACACAGATAGTGCGGATGTACCTTCAGGTGTATATATACAGTATAGGCCACGTGTACCTTCAGGTGTATATACACAAATTGTCCGGGTGCACCTTCAAGTGTATATTCAAAGGCCGGGTGTACCTTCAGGTATTTATATACACAGATTGGGTGTACTTTCAGGTGTATATATACACAGATTGGGTGTACCTTCAGGTGTATATATACACAGATTGTCCTGGTGTACCTTCTGGTGTTTACACAGTATAGGCCGGATGTACCTTAAGGTGTATATACACAGATAATCCGGGTGTAGCTTCAGGTTTATATGTGTGGGAACCGACCTGTGAGATTTATATTTATTTAATTTATATGAATTTATATAGAATTTATATTTACGTTAATTTGTATACTTCGATAGCAATTTGTATGATGTTAAGTGGACTGTATTTCTGCAATAATCTCACAAATCGGTCCTCTACACATTAGGGGGGATTTATATTGAATTTATATATATGCAGCCAATCAAACTACAGTATTAAACTACATATATTGTTAAACATTGAAGAGGTTCCTTATCTTATTGTACAGCAGGCCTTAGTCCACCAGATATAACTAGGATGTAGACACCGAATTATCCTCTTTGAGGTAGCTTCCATCACCCAGTAACTGGTACACAAAGCATGCTTCCTCGTCTTGACCTGTCAAAAGGGCGCTAGCTATAAAGCCAGAATCCTAATATATGACAGCTATATCAGAGAAAACACTGTACATTGAACCGTAAAGACCTAGGCTTAATTACCTTTTATTAAGAGGCAGTTCGTATTCTAACCGGCACGCCCCTATCTAATGACATTAATGGCCATAAATGATAGATAAATGGGTTTCGGCAGAACACTTAACTTGTATTTGTTGACAGTGTGTTGATGATGGTACACCTTTGGTTTCCATAACACTTCGTCCAAGTAAAATTAACAGGAGCCGTATTTGCTCCCGTGAGCCTCTGTGGTCTAAGTACAATAATAATGGCTGACCACTCCCTCACAACTGACGCAACTCGCCTACATTGTCCAGATGACAGTAAGTGATAGAAGGGTCACATTTACTCTATTTTAATTTTGATAATTAAGTTAATTTATATGAGATGTTTTTATGATGGTAAAGTCCAAAGACTAATGTATTTAAGAATAATTCCCACCATAATAGGTGGTGAATTTATAATAGTATGTGGTAATGATATCCCATTTTCTATAGATGGAAATTCCACTACAAGTTACATTTGCTATGGGTTAACTTGTTTATACAACACAGCAATATTATCTGCCTGTATGATATTATTAAATGGTGTCGGATTTTCCAACAATATGCTCAGTTTAGGCCGGGTGTATCTACAGGTGTATATATGCACAGAGTCTGGGATGTACCTTCAGGTTTATTTACTGTCACGCGCCGCTGACCTTGGCCTTGTGTTACATGAGGTTACAGTTAACAGCGGGGGATCGTGCTACTGATCCTGTAACCTCATGCCATGGGACTTCAATCCCTCCACTAGGGTATCACATATCACCCCCAGGGAGCTCTCCTAGTCATGCCTCAAGACCGGTCACCACTTGACCTTGGACCCAAGGGGCAGAGGAGAAGGCCCAGCCCACACTACAAAGCCCAATTTTGCAGTATGTGACTCCCCCACCGGGCCTGCCCACCTATGCATGCAGAGAATTTGCCGGACTTCCGGCAGTAGCCTCACTTCCACCTCTTACCTTCTGGTCGCCAGCTGGGTAATTCTCTCAGCGTCCCAGCAACGCCGTTAATTCGAATATAACATATTTACAGCAGCCTAGGATCGTACTATATGCTGCCAGTACTAGAATTCAAATGTACAGTCGTGTTGCCAACTCAGGGTCACTCTTTAGGGAATGCCAGTACCAGTATTCAAATCTAATGTCGTGTTGCCAACACAGGGTCTCTCTCTGTGTCATGCCAGTAACAGTACAGTATAATCATATTATTAATCACAAAGCTCAATGAGATGGAGGTTACACCAAAAGCAGTTATAAAATAATAAAAAGTTTACTCTAAATAAACTACAACACACGAGATACATGTATGGATTTATGGAAATAATACTCATAATGGTGACGGCAGCGCTTCTCTGGTGGCCGCCAGCAGCTTGCATCAGCTGATGAATTAAAGGGATCACTGGCCCCCTTCACTGGGCAGCTTCATCAACGTCGCTCCTCATTCCTTCACAAGCCGGCTACACGCTGTCTTCACCACTCAGTAGAATAATATATACGTGCTGTCCCACAGCCTAATCTACTCCTATGACTTATATGCACTCTAATAAATGCTAAAGCATAATAATAGGCCTATCTTGCCTAACAACCAAGGGAAATATGGGAGGGAAAATGATCTACCTTAACATATCCTGTCCTCACATGCCTAGGCTCCAGTCGCCGTTCGCTGGGTACTTCGTTCCTCGCGTTGTTCCCAGCGTTCCAGAAGCATCACCAATCCATAGGCGTCGTGAAGATCCTCGTCATCTCCGTGCTCATTCCCTGAGTGAAGTTCCTGGGCGTTGGCTCGTCCAGTCGTCACTGCACACGTCGTCCCCTCAAGCACTCCTTCACCGAGACCACTCACTCAAGGATCAGGATGCATCTTCTCCTTTCTGAGTTCCTAGTGGGCGTGATCCAATCACCATAGCTCTGAATGCTTTGGAGTTCCACTGAGGCGAGTCACTCGCTCCTCCAGGCGTCGTCACTCTCTCGACTTCTCCAAGACTATTAGAACACAGTCCTCGGCGTCCTTACACTGCTGGATTAGGCTTTCTCGCACTTCCCTGAAGTACTGCAGTCTTTGTTAGTCACCATATACTCGTCAGGCGAGTATATCCACTTAAGGAATGTAGACCTCGGAACTCGAGAGCTCAATCGGCGCAAGTCCGCTCTCAACGAAGCGCCAAGTATCTCTGAGCGCCGGCGCTCTGCAGGCGGCGGGCCAGTTCTCTCGATGACGTCATAGACCCAGGGGCGGGGTCTGATAGGTCAATGAAGTCATGTGACCTCAGCCAGGTAATCCCCGACCGGCGGGGCGCTGTACACAAAATGGTGGATTTGCAGGCCAGAGGGCGCCATTTTGTTGTACCCAGGGCGCGACTTTTCCACTTCCCTGCAACTTTACAAATGCAAATTTCTCCCCAAATAAGCAACCATTCTGGAAACCTTATACCTCAAAAGATTCCCTGCACCTCAGAGAACCTGCAGGTAAGCTAATATGACTCTTACAGCTGGCATATGAGAGAAACTGGAGAGGGCACCGTCACAATACACACATTGTCCGGGTGTACCTTCAGGTATATATTCACAATATAGGCCAGGTGTACCTTCAGGTGTATATACACAGATAGGCAGGGTGTACCTTCAGGTGTATGTACACAGATAGTCCAGGTTTACCTTCAGGTGTATATACACAGATAGTGCGGGTGTACCTTCAAGTGTATATACAAAGCATACGCCGGGTGCACCTTTAAGTGTATATACAAAGCATACACCAGGTGTACCTTCAGGTGTATATACAAAGCATATGCCGGGTGTACCTTCAGGTGTATATACACAGATAGTGCGGGGTGTACCTTCAGGTGTATATACACAGTATTCGTCCGGGTGTACATACATTTGCATATATTTATGTATGTACTGGACACATGCGCTGGACATGTGATCATGTGGTCCCGGGTTCGATCCCGAGCGCCGGGAAAAAACAATAGGCAGAGTTTCTTTCACCCTTTACCACTGTTACCTAGCAGTAAATAGGTACCTAGGAGTTAGTCAGCTGTCACAGGCTGCTTCCTGGGGTGTGTGTGTGTGTGTGTGGTGTGGGGAAAAAAATAGTAGCAGTAGTTAGAAACAGTTGATTGACAGTTGACAGGCGGGCCAAAAGAGCAGAGCTCAACCCCCGCAAGCACAACTAAGTGAATACAGAGAGGCCGGGTGTACCTTCATGTATATATACACAGTCCGGGTGTACCTTCAGGTGTATATACACAGTCCGGGTGTACCTTCAGGTGTATATACACAGTCCGGGTGTACCTTCAGGTGTATATACACAGTCCGGGTGTACCTTCAGGTGTATATACACAGTTCGGGTGTACCTTCAGGTGTATATACACAGTCCGGGTGTACCTTCAGGTGTATATACACAGTCCGGGTGTACCTTCAGGTGTATATACACAGTTCGGGTGTACCTTCAGGTGTATATACACAGTTCGGGTGTACCTTCAGGTGTATATACACAGTCCGGGTGTACCTTCAGGTGTATATACCAGTTTAGGCCGGGTGTACCTTCATGTGTATTTACACAGTTTAGGCCGGGTGTGCCTTCAGGTGTATATACACAGTACAGGCCGGGTGTGCCTTCAGGTGTATATACACAGTACAGGCCTGGTGTGCCTTCAGGTGTATATACACAGTATAGGCCGGGTGTACCTTCATGTGTATATACACATAAGGATCAGAAAGATCTAGGAGTTGATATCACGCCAAACCTGTCTCCTGAAGCCCACATCAAAAGAATAACATCTGCGGCGTATGCGAGGCTGGCTATCATCAGAACTGCCTTAAGGAACCTGTGTATGGAATCATTCAGAACCCTGTATACCATATATGTAAGACCAATCCTGGAGTATGCGGTCCCAGCATGGAGCCCGTACCTTGTCAAGCACAAGGCGAAGCTTGAAAAATTTCAGAGATTTCCCACTAGGCTAGTCCCAGAACTAAGAGGCATGAGTTACGAAGAAAGGCTGCGAGAAATGCACCTCACGACACTAGAAGACAGAAGAGTAAGGGTAGTTATGATCACAACCTACAAAATTCTCAGAGGAATTGACAGGGTAGATAAATATTAACTTTTTAACACTGGTGGTACGCGAACAAGAGGACACAGGTGGAAACTGAGTACCCAAATGAGCCACAGGGACGTTAGAAAAGTACTTTTTCTGTCAGAGTAGTTAACAGATCGAATGCATTATGCTGTGACGTGATGGAGGCTGACTCCATACACATTTTAAAGTGTAGATATGATAGAGCCCAGTAGGCTCAAGAAGCTGTACATTAGTTGATTGACAGTTGAGAGGCGGGACCAATGAGCCAGATCTCAACCCCCGCAAGCACATTTAGGTGAGTACACAGTATAGGCCGGGTGTACCTTCAGGTGTATATACACAGTATTAGCCAGGTGTACCTTCAGGTGTATATACGCAATATAGGCCAGGTGTACCTTCAGGTGTATATACGCAATATAGGCCAGGTGTACCTTCAGGTGTATATACGCAATATAGGCAGCGTGTACCTTCAGGTATATATACACAGTATAGGCCGGGTGAACCTTCAGGTATATATATACACACACACACACACACACACACACACACACACACACACACACACACACACACACACACACACACACACACACACACACACACACACACACACACACACACACACACACACACACACACACACACACACACACACACACATACACACACACGCACACGCACACACGCACACGCGCGCACACACACACGCACACACACACGCACACACACACACACACACACACACACACACACACACACACACACACACACACACACACACACACACACACACACACACACACACACACACACACACACACACACACACACACACACACACACACACACACACACACACACACACACACACACACACATACACACACACGCACACGCACACGCACACACGCACACGCGCGCACACACACACGCACACACACACGCACACACACACACACACACACACACACACACACACACACACACACACACACACACACACACACACACACACACACACACACACACACACACACACACACACACACACACACACACACGCACACGCACGCACACAAAGACACACACGGACACACATACACGCACACACACACGCACATACAGACACACACACACACACACGGTTGACGGTTGAGAGGCGGGACCAAAGAGCCAGAGCTCAACCCCCGCAAACACAACTAGGTGAGTACAACTAGGTGAGTACACACACACACACACGCACACACACACGCACATACAGACACACACACACACACACGGTTGACGGTTGAGAGGCGGGACCAAAGAGCCAGAGCTCAACCCCCGCAAACACAACTAGGTGAGTACAACTAGGTGAGTACACACACACACACACGCACACACACACACACAGGTCAAGCGGGATGGTAAGACAACAGAATGAAGCTGGAGGAGAGGGACTGGACGAGTCATTCATGGAGATGATTGCTAAGGCATGGAAGGAAGTCAGTGGGGAATTGAAGGACCTGAGGGAAACTATATGTAAGCTGCAGATAGAACTAAGTGCAGCACAAGAGGAGATAAAAAGCCTAAAAACAGGCCCTCATCAGACTCTGGCCCAGGGGACCAACCCCCAGGTGCCAGGAGATGTAGCTATGGCAGGGACCCCTACAATTGGCCCAACCTTTGCTGAAATGCTCAAGAGCCCAGGAGCAATGTCCACAGTCAAGGATGTTGTAATGAAAGCAGTAACCTCACAGGAGGCAGCTAGATGCACAAGCCAGCTAATGGAAAGGAAAAGAGCTGTAGTAGTGGTAGGTGTCGAGGAACAAGAGGGCTCCACAAGGGAGGAAACGAGGACTAAAGACAAAGCTGCAGTGGCAGGGATATTAAAGGAGATAGGAATGGAAGGGGCTGAACGAGACATAGAACAGTTTTTCCGGATTGGCCAGTACAACAGAGACAAAAAAAGATTGATCAAGGTAGTATTCAAGAGCGAGGACATCAAAGAGGACATTCTAGTAAGGAAGAACAAACTGAGGCATGCAAGGAACTACAAAGAGGTATATGTTCAGAGGGACATGACCAGAGACGAGATAGTAAGGGCAGCAGATGCAAGGAAAAGGCGCAAGGAGAGGGAAGAGAGCCAGGGAACCTCAGCCTCCAACCCAGCAATCCCAGAGGGGAGTGGGGAACCCCAATCCAGCAACCCAGGAACCCCAGGGGGGAATGCAACACCCCAGTCCACCACCCAATAGGGCCCTCCCTACCCCCCAGCACAAACCCTTCCTTGCCCCTGCATAATGCCCATCATGAAACCCAAATCCTCCCCCTCCCCTTACCCCAAGTAGCCCCTGCTTTCCCAGCCCCTGGTCTTCTCCCTGCCCCAAGCAGGCCTGAGCAAGACCAAAGCCCTCTATCCCCCACTCCACCTCCCTCCAAACCCCTGTCAACTACACCGCAGGAGGGCGTGCCCTCTCCCCAAGCAATCCCTGCTCCCTCACCCCCAGGACTTCTTCCTGACCCAAGCAGGCCTGTGGAAGACCTAAGCCCTCCACCCCCCACCCCACCTCCCCCTGAACCCCTGGCAACTACCTCACAGGAGGAGGAGCCTACCCAAGTAGCAAGGACCATAGAACAACCTCCTACACTTGTAGGGAGTGTGGGTGAAATTGGATATAAGAAAGTGAGCTTCAAGGTAATGTACTCAAACATTGATGGGATTACCAATAAAGCAAGTGAACTGGCAGAAAGGGTGCAAGAAGAAAACCCTGATGTAGTAGGACTAACAGAAACAAAATTGTCAGGAGTCATAACAGATGCTGTGTTTCCAAAGGACTACTATATAGTAAGGAAAGAGAGGGAAGGGATAGGAGGTGGAAGAGTGGCCCTGCTGATAAGGAAGGACTGGAGTTTTGATGAGATGGAAATACCGGGCTGTGACGGATTCAGAGATTACATAACAGGAACTATAACAATGGGTGGACCTAAGATAATAGTGACAGTCATTTACAACCCTCCCCTAAATGACAGAAGACCTAGACAGGAGTTTGATAGGAACAACATGGCAACCATTAATATAATAGAGAGAGCAGCTTCAGTTGCCTGCAGGAATGGCTCAAGACTCTTAATCATGGGTGATTTCAACCATGGAAAGATAGACTGGGAGAATGGGGACCCACATGATGGTGCAGATACGTGGCGAGCTAAACTCTTGGAAGTGGCAACAAGGAATTTTCTGAGCCAGCATGTCAAGGAACCCACAAGAATGAGAGGCAATGATGAACCAGCTAGACTCGACTTAATATTCACCCTGAATGAGTCAGAAATAAGGGAAGTCAAAGTTGAAGCCCCCATAGGAATGAGTGACCACAGTGTACTGACCTTTGAGTACTTGGTGGAGGTAGGGATAACCTATCCAAGGATGGGAGTGGAGGGGAAAAGACTGAATTACCGAAGAGGAAAATATGACGAGATGAGGAACTTCCTCAGGGGAATACCATGGGAAACAGAACTTAGAGACAAGAATGTGCAGGTCATGATGGATATTGTCACCCAAAAGTGCCAGGAAGCTGCAGACAGGTTCATCCCCGTCCAAAAGGAGAAAAACGAAAAACAACAGAAAAACCCATGGTTCAACCAGGAATGTAAGGTAGCGAAACAACTGAGTAAAAGAACATGGAGAAACTACAGAAATAACAGAACACCAGAGAGCAGGGAGAGGTACCAGAGGGCCAGAAATGAGTACATCAGAGTGAGGAGGGAAACAGAGAGACAGTTTGAAAATGACATCGCGAGTAAAGCCAAGACCCAACCAAAGCTGCTCCACAGCCATATCAGAAGGAAAACAGCAGTGAAGGAACAAGTGATGAAGCTGCGGAAAGGGGAGAACAGATACACAGAGAATGACAAGGAGGTGTGTGAAGAACTCAACAAGAGATTCCAGGAGGTCTTCACAATAGAACAAGGAGAAGCCCCTGCACTAAATGAGGAGGCGGTAACCTTGGAAACCTTGGAGGAATTTGACCTCACCAGTGATGAGGTCAAAAGGTGTCTGCTGGAGCTAGATGTGACAAAGGCTGTTGGGCCTGATAGAATCTCACCATGGATACTAAAGGAAGGTGCAGAAGCACTAAGTGTGCCACTCTCTATGGTGTATAACAGGTCACTGGAAACAGGAGACTTACCAGAAAGTTGGAAGACAGCTAACGTGGTCCCAATATACAAAAAGGGTGACAGGCAAGAGGCACTGAATTACAGGCCAGTTTCCTTAACTTGTATACCATGCAAGGTGCTGGAGAAGATCGTGAGGAAAAGGCTCGTAGAGCATCTGGAGGGAAATAACTTTGTAACGCACCACCAACATGGGTTCAGAGATGGTAAATCGTACCTCACAGGTTTAATAGAATTTTATGACCAGGCAACGAAAATTAGGCAGGAAAGAGAAGAGTGGGCCGACTGCATTTTCCTGGATTGCCAAAAAGCCTTTGACACAGTACCCCATAAAAGGCTGTTAAAAAAGTTGGAGCAACAGGCAGGAGTAAAAGGGAAGGTGCTCCAGTGGATAAGGGAGTACTTAAGCAACAGGAAACAGCGAGTAACGGTGAGGGGGGAAGACATCAGAGTGGCGAGATGTCACCAGCGGAGTCCCACAGGGCTCAGTACTTGGACCCATCCTGTTTCTAATATATGTGAACGATCTTCCGGAGGGTATAGACTCATTCCTCTCGATATTTGCTGATGATGCAAAAATTATGAGAAGAATCAAGACGGATGAAGATAGACAGAGACTACAGGATGACCTGGATAAACTGGAGGAATGGTCTAGAAAATGGCTGCTGAAATTCAACTCTGGAAAGTGTAAGGTGATGAAATTAGGCGAAGGGAGCAGGAGGCTGAACACAAGGTATCATCTGGGAGGGGAAATCCTGCAAGAATCAAATAGAGAGAAGGATCTGGGGGTTGATATCACACCGAACCTGTCCCCAGAGGCCCACATCAAAAGAATATCATCAGCGGCATATGCTAGACTGGCCAACATAAGAACTGCCTTCAGAAACTTGTGTAAGGAATCTTTCAGAACCCTGTATACCACTTATGTAAGACCAATCCTGGAGTATGCAGCTCCAGCCTGGAGTCCATACCTAGTTAAACACAAGACAAAGTTAGAGAAGATTCAGCGGTATGCCACCAGGCTCGTCCCGGAACTGAGAGGATTGAGCTACGAGGAAAGGCTAAAGGAGCTGAACCTCACATCCCTGGAAAACAGAAGAGTAAGGGGAGACATGATAACCACCTACAAAATTCTCAGGGGAATTGACAGGGTGGACAAAGGCAAACTCTTCAGCACGGGTGGGACACGAACAAGGGGACACAGGTGGAAACTTAGTACCCAGATGAGCCACAGAGACGTTAGAAAGAATTTTTTCAGTGTCAGAGTAGTTAATAAAAGGAATGCACTAGGAAGTGATGTGGTGGAGGCTGACTCCATACACAGTTTCAAATGTAGATATGATAGAGCCCAGTAGGCTCAGGAATCTGTACACCGGTTGATTGACAGTTGAGAGGCGGGACCAAAGAGCCAAAGCTCAACCCCCGCAAGCACAATTAGGTGAGTACAATTAGGTGAGTACACAGTATAGGCCGGGTGAACCTTCAGGTATATATACACAGTATAGGCCGGGTGAACCTTCAGGTGTATATACACAGTATAGGCCGGGTGTACCTTCAGGTATATATACACAATACAGGCCGGGTGTACCTTCAGGTGTATATACACAATATAGGCCGGGTGTACCTTCAGGTGTATATACACAATATAGGCCGGGTGTACCTTCAGGTGTATATACACAGTACAGGCCGGGTGTACCTTCAGGTGTATAGACACAGTACAGGCCGGGTGAACCTTCAGGTGTATATACACAGTACAGGCCGGGTGTACCTTCAGGTGTATATACACAGTACAGGCCGGGTGTACCTTCAGGTGTATAGACACAGTACAGGCCGGGTGTACCTTCAGGTGTATATATTCAATCTTTGGTGTCTGATTTGATGTGACATTAGGCCGAACGCCTTTCATCCTTGTGAGGGGATATTAATGCCACCACAATAGTTTACTGAACTGCCAGCGAGTATACATTAGTCCTGTACGTACTCCAGGATTAAGGTAAATTCAGCGTATATTGACCGAGAAATGGGAGCACCTCGCGGTGTATATAACAACCGCTGGGGTCTTTAATAAGAGCTGCAGAATTTTATATTTTAAGTCACTAAATGTATAAAAATTATGTACGTAAGTTGAAAGAAGTTAAAGTTTTTACAGCTTTTTCTTGTCCATGTCTCATAGTGGGGTAGCCGGCTGTGCCCGGGTCTCTTTCCTTATCACAACCCCTACCCTTCCCCCCCACCTCCACACACTATTTTCATCTCTACCAATCTGCCCCTATTTCATCTTTGTTTCATTATCCCACCCCCCCTTTCCTTTCTTTGCCCATCTTCCCTTTCTCTTCAACCTGCTTCCCCAAGATCCTCCCCACTCCTCTCTCCCCTCTTCTGAATCTACCCCTCTCCCACCCATCACCTATCTCCCCACACTATCCCCAAACATACCCCGTCTTCCCCCACTCATAATTCCCATCCACCTTCTCTCCCAGTTTCCCCCTCCCCCTTTATCTCACCTCTCCTCCCCCTCCTCACCTCCTCTCCCTTCTCCACTTGTCACCCCCTCCCTTTTCTTCCCACCATCTCAACATGTCCTTATTAGTCACAAGTCCATGACAATGCGTATTTGATTTTTACTTTGCCCTGTGTCTTTATTCAATTCACTTGGGTTCTCAGACTTGACATAGTCTATGTACTTTACTTCCGTCATTGTCATCAGTGACCTGCCTGATTATTGAACCCTCGTGTAACCTGTGGACTGTACCTGGAAATCCTTTTGGCGTGAGCTGGGTCTGAGCAGGTCCCTCCATGTGCAGGACGCTGCTAGATAACACCGACATAACACTCACAAAAACTTCTTAGTAACATGGTGGCAATAGTGACACGGCTGGCAGGGGTCATGGACTGCACCATAACCTCACCTTCTTCTCCCAAAACGTTAACTGCACACACTAGCTATTCATAGTTGTCCCCGTGCTAGGAGCACCTCTGTGCTCCTGGTCGAACAGGTCAGGCGTTGCAACCCGTTCTCGCAAATTTAATAAGTCATTATTGACTTATTAATTATGTGCATAGGTGACATACTTAACATAATAGTTTCCCTTGAAAAGCTTCATAGAAAACACCGACCTTACCTAACCTACTTAGTATGTTAAGATAAGCATCTTATTGCTTCGTAATTACAATTATTACCTAACCTATACCTATAATAGGTTAAGTAACAATTGTAATTACGAAGCTATAAGATGCTTATTTTAACATACTAAGTAGGTTAGGTAAGGTCGGTGTTTTCTATGAAGCTTTTCAAGGGAAACTATTATGTTTAGTATGTCACCTATGCACGCAACTAATAAGTCAATATTGACTTATTAAATTTGCGAGAACGGGTTGGGCGTTGACCGGGTTGGCGTTCAATCCCCGACCGTCCACGCGGTTGGGCACCATTCCTTCCCCCCCGCCCCGTCCCAACCCACTTATCCTGTCTCCTTCCAAGCGCTATATAGTCGTAATGGCTTGGCGCTTTCCCCTGATAGTTCTCTTCCCTTCCCAGCATTTCCTTCTTGACCTTTAGTTACAAAAAGTTCACTGGGTAACAAAAATAAAAGATGGATGACTACATTGCTTCTCTGTAGTCCTTTGATGTTTATACTTCATTGTTTCAACCTCTTACAAGTGCCCATGGCGTGATGCTGCCATTGGAGGAATTCCGTTCCACAGTGACACTCAAGGTTTGAGTGAGTCTCGCCCAATGACATGGGCCAACCCGGTGATGTGCCAACTGCCAAATCGCTCCTATTGGTTACTGGGCATCGTAACGAAACTTTCTGTGACGTCACGAAAGCTCTAGGACTCCTGAGTCTTCTACAATATTCTAACATAAGATATCAGAAAACTCTTCGTAACATATTAATTAATCCGTTCTCACGAAAACATATGACTAATTTATCCAGAATTACCTCAAACACTCTTAAAAGGTGAAATACAGAGGAACTCCCTCTCAATCACTGTGGTGAGGGCTGTATAGTGACCGGGAAACATATGCCACATATACCAGTAGAGCATGTTGTACACCACAAGTAACCAGTGGAGCATGTTGTACACCACAATTAACCAGTGGAGCATGTTGTACACCACAAGTAACCGGTGGAGTATGTTGTACACCACAAGTAACTAGTGGAGCATGTTGTACACCACAAGTAACCAGTGGAGTATGTTGTACTCCACATGTAACCAGTGGAGTATGTTGTACAGCACAAGTAACCGGTGGAGTATGTTGTACACCACAAATAACCAGTGGAGTATGTTGTACACCATAAGTAACCAGTGGAGTATGTTGTACTCCACATGTAACCAGTGGAGTATGTTGTACTCCACATGTAACCAGTGGAGTATGTTGTACTCCACAAGTAACCAGTGGAGCATGTTGTACACCACAAGTAATCAGTGGAGTATGTTGTACACCACATGTAACCAGTGGAGCATGTTGTACACCACAAGTAACTAGTGGAGCATGTTGTACACCACAAGTAACCAGTGGAGCATGTTGTGCACCACAAGTAACCGGTGGAGTATGTTGTACACCACAAGTAACTAGTGGAGCATGTTGTACACCACAAGTAATCAGTGGAGTATGTTGTACACCACATGTAACCAGTGGAGCATGTTGTACACCACATGTAACCAGTGGAGCATGTTGTACACCACAAGTAACCAGTGGAGCATGTTGTACACCACAAGTAACTAGTGGAGTATGTTGTACACCACAAGTAACCAGTGGAGCATGTTGTACAGCACAAGTAACCAGTGGAGCATGTTGTACACCACAAGTAACCAGTGGAGCATGTTGTACAGCACAAGTAACCAGTGGAGCATGTTGTACACCACAAGTAACCAGTGGAGCATGTTGTACACCACAAGTAACCAGTGGAGCATGTTGTACACCACAAGTAACCAGTGGAGCATGTTGTACACCACAAGTAACCAGTGGAGCATGTTGTACACCACAAGTAACTAGTGGAGTATGTTGTACACCACAAGTAACCAGTGGAGCATGTTGTACAGCACAAGTAATCAGTGGAGTATGTTGTACACCACATGTAACCAGTGGAGCATGTTGTACACCACAAGTAACCAGTGGAGCATGTTGTACACCACAAGTAACTAGTGGAGTATGTTGTACACCACAAGTAACCAGTGGAGCATGTTGTACAGCACAAGTAACCAGTGGAGCATGTTGTACACCACAAGTAACCAGTGGAGCATGTTGTACAGCACAAGTAACCAGTGGAGCATGTTGTACACCACAAGTAACCAGTGGAGCATGTTGTACACCACAAGTAACCAGTGGAGCATGTTGTACAGCACAAGTAACCAAGTGAGTATGCTGTTCACCACAAGTAACCAAGTGAGTATGCTGTTCACCACAAGTAACAACCGGAATGTTTCCTTCCCAGATTGGCTACACGTTGACCCGACGGTCGACGCTGATAGTGTTGTCCATCTTCCTGCCCTCCATCATACTGATGGCCATCGGCTACGCCACCCTCTTCGTCCACGTCCACAAGCTCGATGTAAGTCTCCTTCCCTCGGGAGTTCTCCAGTTTTAATCTAAAAATGTTAATTATAGCAAGAACGTAATGAATAAATTAAAGAATAAATAGAGTAAATAATATAAATTACGCACATACAAAATATATGAGAAGAGTTTATGGTAAATCAATTTTGATATTATCCAGTACATGTAACGCTCAATCTTCTTCCCTAAAACCTGTCCAGTGTGGAAAATAAATTATATTAATACTCCCCGGGTGCTTAGTGTATCTGGAGCCTGTTAATGTTTTAAGATGGAGGTAACCAATTCTGCCAATTCAAGGATGAATTGGACCTAAGGGACTCATCTTGGGAGTTTTTGGTAATAATTCTGGCTTTGGAATAAATTTAAAGTCTAGATTATCAATTATTAGTTGCCTCTGGTGATTAATGTTCAGTCTTCATGTAACTGGATAGATTAATCAAATGAGCAGAGAAGGGTTGGCATTCCTAATTGGTCCCGGAGCTGGTATTCAACACGGCTGCGGTTATCTACACATACATTTGACTCATTATGTGGGTTTGCTGAGGCTAAAAATCCCAAATCATTGGCATCAGTGAAACATGTGGACGAGAGGACATAATAGAAAGAGAATCCCATCTCCCAGGATACCACCCACCCTTCAGAAAGGACAGAACAACAAGAGCATGCGGGGTAATGCTTTACGTGAAGGAGGACCTGAATATAGCCAATAATGAGGAACTAAACACTATGGGATCCTTAGAGTCAGTATGGTGCAACATACTAACTCAAGATGGTAGCAAAATGACTTCAGGGCTGACCCAGCAACAGCAGCAGAGGATGTTGCTGATCTGCATAATGTGATCAAAGCAGCATCTGAAACCCATGCACTAATAATGGGGGGTTTTAACCAACCATGACACCAAAAAGTGGGTAAATCTAACATCACAAGCGGAGGGAAAACAATTTTTAGATCTGTCTCAGGACTCTTATCTCATACAGCATGTGGTAGAGCCCAAACGAGGTAACAGCATTCTATATCTTGTGCTAATTTCAGAAGAGGGTATGATTGATCAAATTTAGGTAGGGGGAAAGTTAACCCTCTTATGTGATCACCATATTTTAAGATGGACTACAAATACAGAAACTCACATAAAGGTTCATGATGATGAATTTCTAGACTACCATCGAGGCGACCACCAAGGAATGAGTGAGGAAGTGCAAAACATCTCCAGGAAGGAGTTAATAGGTGAATATTGCATGAGAGCATCTTGGCAAAATATTAAGAAGATCTTCAAGGAACTCGTTTAAAAATATGTGCCAAAAACAAGGGAAGAAACGAAAGGAAACTAGATGGATGGCTCAGGCAGTAAAACAAGCATTGATAACTAAGAAGGACCTCTGGAGAATGTATAAATCCACGATGGACATCATTGATTATGAGATACATAAAAGATCACTAAACTCAGACAATCAGGAAATCAGATCAGCCAACACGAACTACGAAAGAAAACGTTCCCAAAACATAAAGAGAGATCCATAGTAGTTCGATGCCTATATCAGAAGTAAAACCAAAACTAACGACTCGGTAGGACTTTTAAAAGATGAGACTAATAAACTATAAAGACGACCAAATGGCAGTAAACACTTTAAATTAATATTTGACATAAGTGTTCACACTAGAATTGTAAGAAGACATTTCCCATCACTCACACAAATATCTCAAGAAGATGAAGAGAAGGAATTTAGGAATATAACCAAAACATGCAACAAATTCAGGAAGAACAATCACAAACTAAAAGACGCCAAAGCCCAAGGTGTGGATGGAATACAATCCAAAATCATTAAGGAAATGACAGAAGAACTGTGCCTAACCCTGAAATTACTTTTCTCAAAGTCTCTGGCCCAAGAGACAGTTCCCCTAGATTGAAAATATGCAAATGTCACCCATATTGTCAAAAAAGCAAGGAAGAGCTCAGCGGAGAACTGCTGTTGAATCAGTTTCACATCACACATCTGCAAGCTCGTGGAGAGAATATTCAGGGAGGAAATCATTCACCATCTTTCAGTGAACAATCTTATAAAATCGACACAACATGGGTTTATTAAAAATTTATCCTGCCTTATGAACCTGCTCACATTTTTGGAAACGGTAATCAGCTACTCGGACTAAGGACTTACAGTTGTTGTAGACATAGATTTTGCTAAAGCGTTTGGTAAGATATCATATGAAAGATTAGCAAAGAAATTACAGGCACATGGAATAAATGAAAGAATACTAGAATGAATAAAACAATGGTTAAAAGAAAGAAAACAAAGAGTGGTGCTAAATGGGAATGAATCTGACTGGAGAAATGTGATAAGTGGAGTACCACAAGGGTCCATTTTGGGGCCATCCCTTTTTGTCATATACATCAATGACATAGATGAGAATATTACAAACCACATCATCGAATTTTCAGTTGACACCAAGATTTATGGTAAAGTAGGAAGTGATAATGATGTTGAAACCTTACAAAAAGATCCGCAGGAACTCCACCAATGGTCAGATAACTGGCAAATGCTTTTTAATTTTGACAAATGCAAGGTCCTGCATGTGGGGCATTCGAACACATGCCACAACTACCAAATTAACAACACTACATTACAGCAGATTGAGGGAGCAAAGGACCTTGTAGTCAAAATCCACAACTCAATGACAGTATGGGCAGCAGTCAAAAAGGCTAACAAAACACTACGAATAATCAAGCGTACCTTCGACTTCAAAGAAAAGAAGGTAGTGATTCAATTGTATAATCTTTTGGTGCATCCCCATTTGGATTACTGTATCCAAGCATGGAGTACTCATCTTCAGAAGGATATTACAGCTCTTGAGAAAGTACAACACCGGGCAACAAAAATCATTCCAACGCTATGTCAATTCACGTATCAGGAACGGTTGAGGGACACAGGGCTTACAACGCTGCAAACCAGGCATCTTCTTCTTGAGGTTATCTTGAGATGATTTCGGGGCTTTAGTGTCCCCGCGGCCCGGTCCTCGACCAGGCCTCCACCCCCAGGAAGCAGCCCGTGACAGCTGACTAACTCCCAGGTACCTATTTACTGCTAGGTAACAGGGGCATTCAGGGTGAAAGAAACTTTGACCATTTGTTTCTGCCTCGTGCGGGAATCGAACCCGCGCCACAGAATTACGAGTCCTGCGCGCTATCCACCAGGCTACGAGGCCCCCCTGACAGGCATGACAGGGCGGATCTCATTGAAACTTTTAAAATACTCAACAATATGGAGGATGTTGATTAATAAAGTGTCTTCAAAAACTCGGATGTAACACAAACATGGAGCAACGGTTTCAAGCTCAACAAGCCACAATGTAGGACTGAGAACAGGAGATTCTTTTTCACACAAAGAGTTATTAACCCATGAAACCGCCTACCCGCTGAAACCGTAAATGCCAAAACTCTGCTCACGTTTAAGGTACAGGTGGAAAAAATCATCAAGGCAAATTGGGGGACCTTCGACAAGCCGCCGGCTTCCTGTCCTCGTTGCGGCTACTAGTGTTTACCTGTTATGTAAACTCAGGTAAATTTCAGTCACGCCTGGAGTGGGCGGAGGGATTTAATGCCATTCATGAAGGCCTTGTTTTGTTGGGCTCCATCTTGGCTCAAACAGTTATACTTGATAATGACAGCGGGTCACCACCTGACTAATGTCAACTGGAGAAGCACAGTTCCGCTCCACATAACTCTTTACTGCAAGAAGGGCGAACATCACACACCAAGTCTGCACTCACTGGGTTTATGTTGACCAAACCACACACTAGAAATTAATGAGACGACGACGTTTCGGTCCATCCTGGACCGAATCGTCCTGGACAATCGACTTCATAATGGTCTAGGACGGACCGAAACGTTGTCGTCTCTTCAATTTCTAGTGTGTAGTTTGGTCTCCATTTTTCAACCACGTTATTGTGACTTTTCATCTGCTCACTGGGTTTACTTAACCCTCCAGGAAAATCCTGTCACATAGCCCTGGACCACATCCCTGGTCCATCCTGGACCATATGGTCCAGGATGGTGGTCCAGCGAGAGTGGTCCAGCGAGGACCGGATATGGTCCATCCTGGACCATATCAGGTCCTCGCTGGACCACTCTCGCAACCCCTTCTCATCTTACATGTAACACAGTGAAGGAAACATGTAGAAATGGGAAGGAAGGAATATGATATACACATAGAACATGTTATGAATAGAATTGTATAAATATATGTTTAAATGGAATTGAGAAATATATTATAATTAATATTCAAACACACAATTCAATCAAAAGGGACATCAGTTGCCTACGTTATCTGAAAATCAAGCACATCTTACTTATATCCTCCCATTCTCACCACCCAGTGATATCGAATCCTATTTTATCACTAAAACGTGAATTCATATACTGATGCAGACTGTCACTTCAATACACAAATATTAACAAGAAGTCAGTTACATGAAATTGCGAGTCGCTGATCTCTTCTGAGTCCCGATGTTCACTGACTTTCCGACGTCTCACCGAGTTCTAACTAAATTATTCTCGAGATTAATTCAGTGTATTACTCTTTACTCTTTACTGAACACTTAAACAGACGACGGGAATATCTTTATACATATTGATTGATGAAAATTAAGCCACCCAAGAGGTGGCACAGGCATCAATAGCCCGTAAGTGGTAGATTTAGTTTTATGGAGTGAATGTTGTGTGTTGTGCGTTGAGGTCGCACTTAAATCTTCAGGCTGATATCGCGGGGAGGATACTGCGTGACAGTATTTATGAGGGTGTCCAGTTGCTGGGCACCTTTTTTGACCAGAAGAGTGGCAGTGTTGATGACTTCAGGGTGGTTACTGCAAGATTTAGAGACTATTAAAGCTCTTCTAAGGTCGTTGGTTGCGTCACATTTCAGGAGATAGTGAAGTAGTGTCTTTTCTGTGATTGTTCGGCAGAAGATGCACTCCCTCTGTCTGGGTTCACCAATCTCCCAGTTACATCTGTAACCTGGAAGTAGTCTATATAACCGAACTGTTATTTCCCTGTGGATTCCTTTTGGGATATTTAACCTGTTTACCTTGAGGGCCTGAAGATACCATATTGCAGAGGGCGAACCTTCTGCTACTCTTTGGTGTAGATAGGCTTTGTTAAGGTGAGAGTTTTTTGGTGATGGTGTTTTTTATGTACTCTAGGCTGAACTGAATTCTTTTGTGGATCACTGTATGACGAGTTATTAAGTTAGCAATTTCTTCGGCTTTCCCATTTAATGAGATTCAAACCTGGGATGGGATTCATTTTACGGTAAATGTTGAGTCAGTTGCCTTTAGCTACTGCTCCTAGATACAAAATTGTGGTAATTATTTCCATACAGTCTTTCCACTGTTTTTTTCCTAATATTTGAAGTGCAGCTTTTGAGTTTGTGTGTGACTACATTTTGAATGTTTTGTGCAATCACTTATGCGAATGCCTGTTATATGGCAAACACCTCAGTTTGGGTTGACGAAACTCTGCCTTCCAGTCTTCAATATGCCTGTTCGCTGTCCGTGCAAAGAGCAGCAGAAGCACTCTCATATTTTGTGTCCACCGACCCGTCTGTGAAGATATGGATAGCTCCTGCTACTGCAATGTTGCTCATTTGCTTTTCTATGATGCGCCTTAGGATTGTTGGATCATAGCCAGCCTTTTTCATTGGAAGACCTTCTATTACTATTTTTGAAGGTAGGCCCCTCCCACGGTGGGGAACTGTTGCGGATGATCACCTCTATCAAGAATCATGATTTTTAATTGTAGTCAGTTTAGGACTTCTCCCGCTCTGGCAGCCCAATAGTTTCAGTTCTTTGGCAAATTCTAACCACCAAGGCCTGTCGTACTGGGACTGGATCAGGGGAAAAAATTATCTTACTGATACACATACCTGTTTTTTTTTTTTTTTTTTTTTTGAAGAGAGGGCAAACCCGTTTCCAGTCTCAGAGTTTTATGTCTGGTCCATATCGGGGCTTTCAGGGCATCTCTCATAGCATGGTTTTGGACTACTTCAAGCTTTTTCCACTGTTGGTGTGATAGACTTGTGAGTGCAGGTGTAGCAGCGTCGATCACTGATCTGACTACCTGTACATAGCATGTTCAAAGGACTTGCAATCTGGCTTCTCCAGAGAGGGACGTTTGCGACCTGAGGATTGCCGTCCGGGCCGCAGTTCTCTCTCTCTCTCAAGTGACCTCAGCATTAAAATTTGTGTGTGTCTAGGATTATTCCTAGATATTGAAAAGTGTCCACCAATTCAATTGGTTGACCCTTTACTTTGAGTTGGTTGTTAGGCGTCACTATTTTTATGGGCATGGCTTTTGTCTTGGTGGGGTTGAGTTTGATACCAATCTGCTTTGCCTCTTCACTGATGCAGTCTAAGCATTTGGATGCAAGATGCGCCGCATCCCTTCCTTTTATGATAATGACAGAGTTTTCTGCGTAGCTTGCAGTGTTGTGGGAGTTTCAGCCTCATAATTCTTTCCATTTGTTGAAAAGAAGGAGGCTGGGAATACCTCCTTATGGTATACCGTTTTCATGTCTTATGTATTCAGAGACTGTGCCATGAAGTTCACTCTTGCTTCTATGTTTATGAGACAGTTTTGGGTCCAGTAGAGCAGGTTGCCTTTGACCTATGTCGATGAAGCAGCAGAGAATAGCTTGGGCGCTTGCCAGTTCAAAGGCTTTCTCGAGGTCCAGGTATTCCTGGACTGTCATTCAAGTGGGCCAACAGAGTTGTAACACATTCCAGTGTGCTAACCCCTCTTCTATTGGCATACATATCCTGGTGCAGTTTAGGCATTTTCCACTCAAGTCTGCTGAGTGCCATTCTGTATGCAGTCATGGCTGCACAACTTTGGAGAGAGATGGGCCATGGATTGCCTGGATCTTTGGGTTTTGATATCGCACTGTGTCTGTCCTATTTCAAGCTGTAGGTCTAGTTTGAGAAGTCCAGGCTAAATTAATTAACCATAGGTATGCAGCGTCCTCCTCTGGGTCGATGTTTCTGTTCATTTTATAGGTTATTTTGTCGTCTCTCTAGGGGATGAATCTTTGAAGTTTTTCTTAGCCCGACTGAGCTTATCTAGTGTGAAAGGGGATATTAGTGTCAGAGGCTTCTGTACATGTTGTTAGGATTCTTTGCTACCTTTCTTCCTCTAATCCTTTCTACACTGCTAGTACATCTGATGGAAGCTGATTACTGGCTGCTCTTTCTGCAAATTTGGTTGTCAGTACTTCGGTTTCCTGTTGAGGATCCTTAGGGTGTGGGGCTTTTGGTGTTTTATTTCCTTTGGTCCTGTGGATCTGCCGCCACATCTCTCTCCAAGAGAGGTGTGTTCATTCAGATGTGAACACCATTCCAGCCACTTTTGTTCTTTGATTATCCTGGTCTCTTGATGCACATGTTCCTTGACCTCCAAAGTAAGGTCCTATTGCGATCACTTGGCTGCTTTTTGTATAGCTTCCTTGTGATGTTGAGCTTATGATTGAGTTCTCTGACACGTTCTCAACAGTACTAGTGATCTTTATGGTGTTTGGTAAACTGTTTTTTAGTGGAATTGAATGGTTGACTGCACTTTGAATCGCTTTGACAAAATCTTGTTCTGACTGATTAATGTCTTCAGGAACAACATAGTTCCTATGCCACTCTGAGATGAGGTTTTAAAAGCGGTCCCATTTTGCTAGAGCGAAGTACCAGGCTTCTGATGGAGGTGGAGGTGGGGTGGGTAGATCTAACTTTAGAAAAATTAGGACCCTACTGTTGTCGCCTGTGAGTGTGGGCTCAACTGACCATGTTTCTGCATCTCTGAGAGAGGCTAAACTGAAGGTAAGGTCTAATCTACCTCCTTGGATGTGGGTGGGTTCATTCTTGTTTAGGATTTAAATTTTTGGTAGTTGGTCTAGTATTTGTGCTATGTGAGTGCCGGCCTCATTTGTTGTGTTCGAGCAATGCCATATGATAAGCATTGAAATCACAAACAAATTATTGTGTTTGAGGTAGTCGCATGTCCAAATAGCTCTATGAGAGCCATTTCAGCATGCGGAGATCTGTAAACCTTAAACATTTCACGTTTGTCGTGTCTTAGCTCAATGAATACTCCCATCACCTCTATCCCTGGCCCACAATCGGGTGGGCTGAGTATGGGCTTGGAAATCAGGTAACATTTCACACAGATAGCACATCCCCTGGATTGCCCGTTGACCCATGGAAGAAAAAGCCTTGATAGCCTGAGATTTTATATTCTAATCCGTCTCAAAGCAAGCTCTCCTGTAGTAGCAGGATGCCTATGCCTTTGGTTGCTGATATGCATTATTAGTGTTGCAATTTTATGCGCTGCCCTTGCGCATTCAATTGCTAGATCTTTAGTTCCGTTGGCTATTGAAACTTGATGATATTACCATGGCATCCAAGGAGTCAGATGAACTCGCCATGGAAGTTGAAATTAAGGGTAAGAATCTTGGTGTACTTGAAACTGACTCATCAAGGACATTTTCAGAAGTACTGGACTCTACCTGTTTTTAGGAGACTGTTTCCTGCCCAGCGTTATTGAAGGTGCAGATTTCGAATTTTCTTGAGCTTGTCCTCAATTGTCTTTAGAGTCTCTGTGGTTTGCCTGATACTGTGTTTGGATAGCAAACTTTCGACTAATTCCTTGACCAAGGCCTTAAGCAATGGCCAGAGGGTTTCCAGTTGTGCTGGAGCACTACTTACTGCTGTGCTGGTTTGGAGCCTGTTTATTTTTTGGCCCTTATCATTGGACAATCGGACACTCATTGCCCCCAGTGTGCTTACTAGATGCAATGAGCGGACGATTACGTTGAACTATTTCCATGTGGCCTCCATCCCTCCCTCTGTCCTGGACGGAGGCCTTCTCACCCTCCACCATGGCCGATGGTGGAGGGCCATATGCCCCCTCGACCTGGTTTGGTCTTGGTAGGCTCCACGCTGTTTTTGTTGGCAGGGGAGCTGGTATATATTTTGGTTGACACTTCTGCTCTGCTGTGAGCGTTGGGGGGGGGGGGGCAGGGTCGTTCGTTTGGATCCTTTTAAGCCTTTCGGGGCGTGTTAAGTTTCAGGCGTTGTTTGCCTTGGAGCAATTTGGGCACTTAGCTTGAACGGGCTTGTTTGCCTTGTGTTTATCAAGGCATATTTTTTGTCGTGGTGCTGGCCGCTGACTCAACTCCTCACTGGGCGTTGTCCGCCGTCCTTGTGATGTCCAAATCTCTGACATCTGAAGCATCTGAGGGGCTCTGGTGTGTAAGGTCTGTGTTGGAACACGTCCCAAATGCCAAGATCAAGCTTCTCTGGAATCCGTCCTTTTACTGTGTGAAGGACATGTTGGGTTTCTTGCTTCGTGGATTTTATCTGGCATATTTCTGCTGACACCACATAATTCAGCTTTTCTAAATGAGTTAGGGCTATTTGCAGGGGATAGTGGAGGACAATGACTTTCCTTATTTTGTCCTTTGACTTGAGTTGCATTTCTTGTAATTCTTAAGTATCGTTACAGCTGTCTCGTCTTTGGGCCTCAGAATATATACGCCTTTGAGGTTAGGTTTTGCTCTGATCTTGAGCTGGGGTTATTCTTTTACAAGGTCCACTACTGTGGCGTACGAGGGCGTGCCCTCAGCATCCTGCACCTTGAATACTGGCTGTGGGAATTTTATCTGGGTAGTTGGAGTGTTTATCGGTAGATGTATCTTTTCTTGATAGATCATAGTGGAGTGGTTCGTCCTGATGGTTTTGATCACAGGATGGTGAACGTGCTCACTGTCAGAACTGGAACTGAAGAGATTCTTCCATTTGTAACTGGGAGCAGCAACGTTGGTTTGCACACAATTGGGCAAGAGGTCCACACTATCGTCCGGATACTGACTGTGGGGGAACTCTTGTATATATACATAAATAAATACAATAAATAAACCAAATTTACCTATACACTTCAGGGTGAGGGATGATAATGGCGGAGGGCAGAGGGAGGTGAGAGGTGAAGTATGAGTTTAGCTGTAGACCTTCTGACTGGGTTCACCTCAAGGTTAGCTACAAAAGAATTCCTCCAAGGAGCCCTTAACTTAGAGAAAGTGAACTGTGCGCAAAAAATTGTGGAACATCTGGAGCAAAAGAACTTTGTAACACAGTATCAGCATGGATTAGACAGGAATATTTAAGTTTGTTTTTATCTTCATTTTTTAACTATAAAGAAGAAAAGTTTATATTAACTTTTAACTTTATTCACTATAAAGTGAATAGTACAAAATTCTACTAATTAATTGCTTAGTACATCAATGTTTGTAGTATGGTGCACATAGTTACGAAAAACACTCGCTGAACAGGAGAACGGGTGAAGTAAACAAACAGGCACGTGTGTGCTTGTAACAGAGGCTGTTACAAAAGTTGGAGCAACAGATAAGATGCTCTAGTGGATTAGGGAGTATCTAAGCAACTGAAAACAGCGAGTAACTGTAAAGGGGGAGACCTCAGACTGGCGAGATGTCACCAGCGGAGTCCCACAGGACTCTGTACGTAGACCTCTCCTGTTTTTTATATATGTAAATGATCTTCCAGATTGTATAGACTCATTTCTCTCAATGTTTGCCGATGATGGGAAAATTTTGCCAATTATGACAAAATTATGAGAAGGATTTATGGGATTAAGACAGGGAAGGACAGCATGAGGTTTTATGATGACTTGGACAAACTGAAGGAATGGTCCAACAAATGGCTTTTAGAGTTTAACCCGAGTAAATGTAAAGTAATGAAGATAAGTGTAGGAAGCAGGAGGTCAGATACAAGATGTGGGAAATTTCCAACAAATAGTTTTAATATTATTATTAGATAAATAAATGAACTACATGAATTAGATAAATAAATGAACTATATGAATAAACTGTATGAGCAGACTGTAATAATATTTAATGACTCGTCGGATGTTTCCACTTCCCAAAAATTTTGGAGGGTGGATTTAATAATGCTTAATCTACCTTGTAAATTAAATACACTTGAATAATTTCAATGGTAAAAATTTATAAGTAAATTATTGTTATGGAGTTAGTAACTATAATATCATAGGTGAAATTTAATAAGGCTTTGCTGTCAAGCAGATTATTAGAAATGCGTCTGACAGTCTCCCGAAATCAGTCAACTCCTAACCTCAACGTGGTAGTGTTGTAGGCATGTGATGCGCAAGTTGAGGCGATAAGCTCCCGTTGGATATCCCTCTACGCCAGGGTTCTCCAAACTTGTCAATGTAAGCGCCACATTATATATTTCCCATATTTATGCGGGCCGGAGGTATAAAAAATGAAAAAAAAACAGAAAACAAATCAGTGCCAGTAATTTAATTTCCTCAAATATTAAAGTATAAACATGGAAAAATTAAAACATATCTTTTTGGAAAAAATCAGGGTAAACTAAATAGATTCCTGTCTTTACTTTTATGCAACCAAATTAGTGTGACGAATGATACTGTCGTTTTGACTTCAAAATTTCATTAAAATCAGGTTCCAGATTAGATGAGCCAATTGTAAGAATTGATTTCAAGTGATCATCAGACAAATTTGCTCGATAGTTAGATTTCACATATTTCATTTTGGAAAAAGTTTGTTCACACAAGAATGTTGAACCAAAAATGAACACAAAACTACAAGCAAACTTTATCAAATTTGGAAACTGATCTGGCTGCAGGCATTTATAAAACTCAATCAGATTTCCTTCTCTATACTTATCTTTCAGTCTGTCATCTGCCTGGAGATCAATAATTTCCATTTGAAATTGAGTTGGAAGATTTTCAGCATTGCAGTCAAATGGATTATGAAAGAGCCTGATTTCATTTGCTTTGGCATCAAGGTCAGCAAATCGCTTCTGAAACTGTTTTTTTCAAATCTGAAATTATTTCATTTGCAAATGAAAAAGGAAATTCAACTTTACTTTCTGCATGAAATTTTTCACAACATGGAAAATGAGCAAAATTCTTAACCTTCACCTGGCCTTCAAGTAGCGCAAGTTTTGCTCTGAATGCCTTGACATGAACAAAGTAGTCACTGATCAAATTTGTTTTGCCTTGCAATTTCAGATTCAAGTTATTCATATGACCTGTCATATCTGCAAAAAATGCCAATTTCCAAATTCATTCACATTCTGATAATAATGGCTGAGGTTTATTTTTCTCTGTGAGAAATAAATCAATTTCTAATCTGAGCTCAAAGAAATGCAGCAAAACCTTTCCACAACTAAGCCATCTAACTGCTGTATAATAAGGCAAGTTAACAAACTCCGCATCAATTTCTTTCAAGAAATCACGGAACTGGCGATGGTTGAGTGCATGAGATCTAATGAAATTAACCACAGAAACAACAGGTTTCATGACACAAGACATATCAACATATTTTAGGCATAATGCTTGTTGATGGATAAGGCAATGCAGAAAAATGGGTTTTGAGAATCCTCCAACCTCACAAGCTGTTGTAATTTGCCCAACCAAACCCTTCTTTGTCCCAGACATATTCTTTCCTCCATCAATTGTCACACACTGCACTTGTTTCCATTCCAGGTTATATTGTCATAGTTTTACTTACTTCATTGAAAATGTCCTCTCCAGTTGTTGTGGCGTGCATGCTGTGAACTGATGCTAATTCTTGGCTCACATTAAATTCACTATCAACACCACGAATGAATACTAAGAGAGAATACTAATCACACACATCAGTTGATTCATCCAACGCAAGAGAATACCAACAAAATCTTTTTGTTTTTTCCTTTATTTGCCGAATTATGTCGCCTCCTAAATCTTCAATTCTACGAGCAACAGTATTTGACCCAAGACTTATCATTTTGAAGAGGTTTACTTTTTCTGGACATACCTCTCCTGCTGCTTCTTGCCATAGTTTGGAGACCCCTGCTCTTCGCAGTGGAGAATTTACATTATAACTCCTATAAATTTAAAGTAATTTCAGCTAATCTCCATGAAAGGGACTAACTGAATAAAGGAATTAAACTTAATTGGGTTATTTTGGTTGTCCTACCTAATGGCCTAATGGCCGGGCATTCTAAAAGTCAAATATGGCCATAAAAAGTAGAAAGTCAGTTACCGACCAAACGCAATGTCTCTTTGTTGGATGAAACAAGCAACAACGTCGGGGAGTCATAAATGAACGAATGATCTCAAATTAGAGCGATGGTAATTTGCTGGCTTCACACGGATGTTGTTGATATCAGTCTCGGAGATCAAGTCGTGCACCCTCTACCTTCTCTCTCGGCACAGGCCTAAGAATATGTCACGGCAATCTACTTTGTCCTATTATCTAACAAGACATTACCGACGTCGTTTTACGTCTTAATAATACACTTCAGATTTCAGCAGACAATTTCCCACTGTTTTTATTACTGTTCCGAAGTGTCAGAAGTTTAAAACACATATACATATACGGTATATGTGACATGACTTTTAACCAACCGGGAATTAGCTGATTGCGGTTGCGGAACTTTCCACCTTGAGACGGAGGTATAGTTTGTTTTAAATGAATTAAATCAATTTCCAATTTAAATTACTGTGCAAATTAGGCAGAGGTTAGACTGGGTTTAATTAAATTTAAATAAGAAATTCTCCACCATTTGAGGCGGAGTGGCTGACTCAACAGCAGCCATATATGGTAGGAAAGTTTTGGCATCCCAGTGCTATGAGTTAGTAATATTTGTATATCTAATTTCCTAACACAATATCTTATCGTGCTAAGGGGTTAGTATTTGGGGTGTCGGAAATTTCCGACATAATTCCGGGGAAGAGAAAACATGGGTCGCAGTTCATGATTCAGTACTGACGTACCTGATGCTCCTCCCTGAAATTATAAACTTAGTGCATATTAGAAATGCAGTACGTCAGTACGTACATGATGGATGTCCCGGATCTGTGTGACAGGTATGGGAAAGTAAGTCATTGAACTCTGTCATCACGGGTACATCTGATTTGTAGTTAAAGGGATTAGTCGGTAGGTCTTTTAAAATCAAGGAAACTTCAAATTCTACAGTAAGGTCAGTAGCTAGGGTCGTTGTGACATGTAACTGGTTGAGTTACTAGACATTGGTTCATCCCTGGAGACTCATAGGATCACATCAACCTCAAACAACAAATTGTTTGCACTTATGCAGAGTTGAAATGTTGTTTGAGTTTAAGTTTGCAACGTTGTGCAGCAATCCTTGATGGACGAGTGCTAGTTTCTAAAGAGCTGTTTCCTTCTGGAACTTCAGGTTAGTCTGTTATCTGAGTGGCCTTATGTTCTGCCAATTCCAGAGGAACTAATTTCTCTAAAGTTTTTAGGGTGGTCGTGCCTCGGCACTGATCCTTTACAATTCTTAAAATTCCCTGGTGATCTGGGTGTACAGAAACGATTTTGCTTACAGGCCACTCTGACCTCGACCCGTAGCTGTCCAACAAGACAAGATCACCTGGATTTAATTGATTTAATTGTAGGGGCTTTCATCTCCATAGTGATACTCTTTCAGAACGGTTAGATATTCACGAGTCTACACTTCATTCCCCTTACCTATCACTCTGGAAAGATGTTTATAAGTTTGTACCAAGTCACTCCCTCCGACATATGAGGGGTCTTTGGGTTCCTCATCTTCTAGAAATATTAGAGGACTAAGAAGGCCTCCATTTATTAGATGGGTTGGACTCAGTGGTTCTTGTGAGAAATCATCAAAGAGGATGGTCAGATGTCGGTGGTTGACTCGTGCCTCTATTTCGGTGATAACAGTTTGCTGTTCTGGAAGGCAAATTTTTTGGCAGTGTCGGGTTTTTTGCAAACATCGCTTAACAGTGCTTACCATGCGTTCATAGAACCCACCGTGCCACAGTGCTCTGGGAGGTATAAACTTCCAGTGGCACTGTCTTTTTTTAAGACTGCACGTATTTCTGGGTGGTTACAAATCTCCCATAGGCATGCCTCTTCTGCCACAAAGTTGGACCCATTATCCGAAATCATCAATTTTGGGCAGGATCTACGTGCTGCAAACTTTCGAAAGGCTTGAAGGAATGCTTCTGTACTCATGTCAGAGGTCACTTCTAGGTGTTCACCTCTTGTTGTGGCACACGTAAAAAGGCATATATAGGCTTTCACCGAAATTTTGTCCAGAGTGCCTATTAAAATAAGTGCTCCTGTGTAATCCACCCCAGTGGTCTCAAAAGGATGAAGGTGAACAACTCGTTCTCTAGGTAATGATGGAGGTCTTGGGTAAGGACACACCCAAGCGTTATACCTCCGGCAGATCACACAAAATTTAATTATAGATTTAATAGTCTGACGACCCTGGAGAAACCAGAACTTCTGTCTTAAATCAGTGAGTGTCTAACACTCCACCATGTAAAGTACCATATACATATCATTGTCGTATTATTAATTTACTGATGATGTGGTGATGAGAAAGGAGTATAGGATTCTTTACATCCAGATCAACATCCGCATGTTGTAAACGTCCTCCACATTGTAAAATATTATGGCTATCTGAGTCAAACCATAAGCCCAGAGATTTCACTAATTTGTCAGGGAGATTTTCATAATTTCTCCCATAAGTTTCAATCTGAGCCTGTTTGACCCAATATGTTATTGGAGTAGGAAATTGGTATCTGATTCCTATTTTGTTAAGAAAATCAAACATAATTTGAGTAATAACTAGTGGTTCACTTAAATTAGAGTAGTGGCTAGGATCAATAGCCAAGGTTTGAGGGGATTCTGGTGTCTCAGTGGGGACAGTGATATTGGTCACTATGACTTGTGGCTTTTGTTTAGGCCACTGACCACTGACTAGCCACAGGGGTCCATTGAACCACATCTCGGCTTTGGCTAATTGCCTTAACGTCACTCCTTGAGAAAGGTAGTTAGCTGGGTTTTCCTTTGTGAATACATGTCTCAGTTTGTCCCCTGCTGACTACTCTCTAATCTCCTTAACATGATAACTGACGTAGAGAGTTTTATTATGGTTGTTTTTTACCCATTGTAAGATTGCCACATTATCTGACCACACTACTATCTCAGAGAAGTAAAAATTATTTAGTGTCTTGGTTAGGTGATGAGCCAATCGAACACCTATCAATGAAACCGTTAATTCCATTTGTGACAATGACCGCTTCTTCAGCGGTCCCACTCTGGATTTCGAAGTGAGTAGCGTTAACTGCATAGAGTTCACTAAATAGGCTACTGCGCCAAACGCCTTTCCTGAGGTGTCGCGGAACACACGTAATTTGATAGGTCCTTTGTCCTGTGGCATTATTAGGGAATTTAAGGTTACTAAAGATACTTAGATTTGTTGTCATCTGCTGCCATTTTTCTTGCAAGTCACTAGGCAACGGATCATCCCAACCCAATTTGTTTTGCCAACATTCCTGGATGAGGAGTTAACCCTTAATTAAGATCAAGCCCAAAGGGTCAAATGGTTTGCTGACAAAGGATAATAATTTCCTTATGGGCAAATCAGAGTTATCAGTTTCCACTGATTTAACTTATCAGAGGTTGTGTCTCATTCTATACCAAGGACTTTCAAAGTGTGAGGTACTTTGTACCCCAGAAATTCAGCTTCTATTAACTGATTTAGTTGCTTATTGTTGGAGGCCCCACGACTGGAGAGGCATATTGGCCCCTAACAATTTGCGATTAGCCTCATGATACCTGGTTGATGGGGTTCTGGGAGTTCTTCTACTCCCCAAGCCCGGCCTGACTTGTGAGAGTTTGGTCCACTAGGCTGTTGTTTGGAGCGGCCCGAAGGCCCACATATCCACCACAGCCCTGTTGGTACGGGTCTCCTTGGAGGAAACAATCTAGTTTCCTCTTGAAGATGTCCACGGTTGTTCCGGCAATATTTCTTATGCTCCCTGGGAGGGTGTTGAACAACCGTGGAACTCTGATGTTTATATAGTGTTCTCTGATTGTGCCTATGGCACCCCTGCTCTTCATTGGTTCTATTCTGCATTTTCTTCCATATCGTTCACTCCAGTACGTTGTTATTTTACTGTGTAGATTTGGTACTTGGCCCTCCAGTATCTTCCACGTGTATATTATTTGATATCTCTCTCGTCTTCTTTCTAGTGAGTACATTTTGAGGGCTTTGAGACGATCCCAATAATTTAGGTGCTTTATCGTGTCTATGCGTGCCGTATATGTTCTCTGTATTCCCTCTATTTCAGCAATCTCCCCTGCTCTGAAGGGGAAAGTGAGTACTGAGCAGTACTCAAGTTGGGACAACACAAGTGACTTGAAGAGTATAACCATTGTGATGGGATCCCTGGATTTGAAAGTTCTCGTAATCCATTCGATCATTTTCCTGGCTGACGCAATATTTGCTTGGTTATGCTCCCAAAACGTTAGGTCGTCAGACATCATTATTCCCAAATCCTTTATATGCTGTTTTCCTAATATGGGCACATTTGATTGTGTTTTGTACCCTGTATCAAGTTTAAGGTCCTCATTTTTACCGTACCTGAGTACTTGGAATTTATCACTGTTAAACATCATGTCATTTTCTGTTGCCCAGTCGAAAACTTTATTAATATCTGCTTGAAGGTTTTCGATATCTTCAGCCGAGGTAATTTTCATACTGATTTTTGTGTCATCTACAAAGGATTATACGAAGCTGTGACTTGTATTTTTGTCTATATCTGATATGAGAATAAGGAAAAGCAGCGGTGCAAGGACTGTACCCTGAGGTACAGAGCTTTTAGCTGCGCTTGGACTCGATTTTATATAGTTGACTGTTACTCTCTGAGTCCTGTTTGACAGAAAACTGAGTATCCAGCGTGCTACTTCACCGGTTATTCCCATTAACTTCATTTTGTGCGCTAGCACTCCATGGTCACATTTATCGAAAGCCTTTGCGAAGTCCGTGTATATCACATCAGCATTCTGTTTTTCTTCTAATGCCTCAGTGAATTTGTCGTTGTGATCAAGTAGCTGTGAGAGGCACGATCTTCCAGCTCGAAATCCATGTTGGCCTGGGTTGTGAAGGTCATTGTTCTCCACGAAATTGGTGACCTGACTCCTAATCACTCTCTCAAATACTTTTCTTATGTGCGACGTTAGTACAACTGGTCTATAATTCTTTGCCAATGCTTTGCTCCCTCCCTTGTGTAGTGGGGCTATATCTGCTACTTTAAGTGCATCTGGTATCTTCCCCGTGTCCAAGCTCTTCCTCCCCACTATACTAAGTGCCTGTGCTACAGGCATTTTGCATTTCTTTATAAATATTGAATTCCATGAATCTGGACCCAAAGCCGAGTGCATCGGCATGTTTTCAGTTTCTCTTTCAAAGTCTAGTACGCTTGTGTTGATGTCAGTTATATTCACAGGGGTTTGGATATCCCACATAAAGAAATTGTCTGGATCGTCCACGTGTCTGCTTAAACATTTCCGGTATTTTTTCCTTCTTTTATATTGTCGTCTGCGTTCTCTTTCTACATTGGATCTCTTTCTGGCTTTTCTCAAAGGAACATGTTTCAGACAGACCTGATTCGCTTCCGAAGTCAGTTTTTCTATTCCTTCCGTAAGACTTGTATTACTTAGAACAGTTTCTCATGGAACGTTTGTAAGTTCTCTGTTTACTTTCTCCCAGTCTATCCTTTTATTATTAAAATTAATTTTACTGAATAACCCCTCTCGCTTGATCAACGTTTTAGGTCTATTCTGAGTATTTATGGTTGTTTGCACTTCAATGAGCTTGTGATCTGAGTATGTGGTATCTGATATCGTAATGTCCCTGATAATGTCTTCAATGTTCGTAACGACCATATCTAGAATATTTTCATTTCTCGTTGGCTCTGATATCTACTGGTTGAGTGAAAATTTGTCACAGAATCTAAGTAGTTCTCAAATCTGTGGTTGGTTAGGTCTCGATAGATTTCCTGGTATAATGTTATTGTTTGCTATTCTCCATCTGAGACTAGGCAAGTTGAAGTCACCTAGGAAGATAATATCAGGTATCGGGTTCTCCAAATTATCAAGGCTATTCTCTATTTTGTTTATCTGTTCTGTGAATTCCTCGGCCGTTGCATCTGGCGGTTTGTATATAAGAATAATCACTAAGTTTATTTTCTCTATTATTATTCCCAGTACCTCTACCACCTCATTTGTAACGTTAAGGAGCTCCGAGCATACAAGGTCTTCCTTAATATACAGACCCACTCCTCCATGTGAGCTAATTTTTCCTATCACACCTATATAAGTTATATATTGGATTCCAGATCTCACTGCCCAAGAATTCCCCTGAATGCGTTTCTGTGAAAGCTCCAAATACTGCATTTGACTCCGCGATGAGGCCATGTGAAATGTACTTTTTTGTTTGTTCTTGTTTTTAGTCCTTGTATGTTGACAAAGATGAATGAGTTTACTCTATTAGGAATAGTTGGAATGCGAGAATTTTTTGGCAAGCCACCATTATGCTTGGACATATGGAGTTTGTTCTGACTATGCTTGGACATATGGAGTGTGTTCTGACTAGTGCTGATTGTAGTAGTGCAGTTGTCTGTCGTAGTTGTAGTTCCCTTTTGGTGTATAATTCTATCTGTAATTCTGGTATTCAAGTAGGTCTGGCATCCAGTTCCACACACTCTCCATGCTCCTCCTTTTAAATTCTCTTTCGGTTTGGTATAAAAAATTTATCGAGTTTACTCCAAATTCATTATCCTGCTTGCCACTCTTAATGTAGCGTTCCGTGCCTTTCACGTGAAAGTATGGCAGCTGAGGTCATAGCATTTTCTGTTCTCCAGTGAGGTTTGGCACATGTCAGAATGGAAAAACGTACATGTTGATACAAATCGACACTGACCTTCCGCGGGGACGCTAAGCCCCGGAAGCACCTCAAGGTAACCTTTCCTAAGCATATTTATAAAAAAATTGGGATGTTGGTAACTGCATTCTAATCCTTTCTTATTACCAGCATATCTATATCTGCATATGCCCTTTGCATAAAATTTGCATATGTCTGTCCTTCTGGTCTGACTCACTCTATTGGGGACCGTTGTAGTGTCTGTACCTACCGAGCTGTCAGTGCTGACTGTTTCACTTTCTAGTTTATTGTCATCTGCATCCGGGCATACTGAGTCAGAGTTTACAATTTCCTGAGTTTCTGCTTCAGTTCTATCCCTGACTATAGCCTCCGCCTCTGGTATGTTAGAATTTCTGTTGTTCTTTTCCCACTCTTTCTGGATGGCTGGAAGGCTTTCAATGAACGATGTTTTCCGTTCATGTTTCATGTTATCAAGAAGTTTTTTTAGGATATCCCAAGCTGGCGGGTCATTTTTACACACCCTGAGCAAATGGTCAGCTCTCAGTCCCGTGGTGTTACTCTTGTAAAACCCGAATGAAATCTATTCTTACAGATATAACATTCAATTCCCGTTGCCTTCGACTCTAGGGTTGGTTAGGTTCGGTCATATATCTACGTTAATTTTAACTCCAAAAAAAAAAATTGACCTCATACATAATGAAATGGGTAGCTTAATCATTTCATAAGAAAAAAATTGGAGAAAATATATTAATTCAGGAAAACTTGGCTTATTAGGCAAATTGGGCCTTGCGTAGTTGGCTGAGAAGTGCGTTCTGGCTACTAGATACGACATATATATATATATATATATATATATATATATATATATATGTCGTACCTAGTAGCCAGAACTCACTTCTCAGCCTACTATGCAAGGCCCGATTTGCCTAATAAGCCAAGTTTTCATGAATTAATGTTTTTTCGTCTACCTAACCTACCTAACCTAACCTAACCTAGCTTTTTTTGGCTACCTAACCTAACCTTACCTATATATATAGGTTAGGTTAGGTTAGGTAGGGTTGGTTAGGTTCGGTCATATATCTACGTTAATTTTAACTCCAATAAAAAAAAATTGACCTCATACATAGTGAAAAGGGTAGCTTTATAATTTCATAAGAAAAAAATTATAGTAAATATATTAATTCAGGAAAACTTGGCTTATTAGGCAAATCGGGCCTTGAATAGTAGGCTGAGAAGTGAGTTCTGGCTACTAGGTACGACATATATATATATATATATTGTGACGGTAAAGCGTTGGTGTTCGGCTGTTTCAAAAGCTAGGGGCAGGGCCTTGTCACATAAAGAAAAAAAAAAGAGAAAAGCTGGAACTTTCGTCTGTGGTAAGGTAATGGGAAGACACACAAAACACAAGTAAATTTAACAATGAGATTTTAATTATGTTAGAAAAACAAGACATGAATAAAATTGAGTATAAAATATAACAGACAAGTCAACAAACAAAATAATAAGAATAATCACTGGCAAATGAAAAGTTACGTTAAGACAAGTGAGTAATAGCAAAGTAAATGATGATAGTGCCGGAATATTGGCTTCAAGCTGCCACCTCCCTTAGTACACGTAAGCCAAGGCTTAGTCTACCAATGAGACGTGTCAACTGCAAGGAGCACTGAGATATTCTGCCTTCTCTGGGTCGCTGCAGCCCAGACATCAACTCGTGGTGGAGGGTGGTGGGGCAGGTGCGACTGGGCACCAGCCAATCAGCGACAGGCAGGCGATGGACAAGCAGTTTGCCGGTTAACGGTGGCGGAGGCGAGCAGGTGCGCCGGTGGGCTGGATACGTTTTGCTCTCTGGGCAAAACGTTTTGGAGATACTTGCTGGATATATCTTCTATATTATCTGTTGATGTGACGTACTTTGGAGGGAAGAGCAGGCTCAATCTCTCTTGAAAGAGATTATCGGTCACAACTCTCCCCCGAAGCCTGCGATTCTGGAAGAAGTACGTCGTTATTTGGTCGAGTAATAGGTGGAGTTGCTTCTACTTCATAAACTCTGGAGAGGGCATCGGCTATGATGTTGTCAGACCCCTGGTATAGCGGATCTCCAGGTTGAATTTCTGCAGTTATCAAGCCCATCGTAGAAGACGTTGAGTTTAGAAGTGGGCTTGCTGCAGGAGGTGTAGGGTGGTGTGGTCCGTGTTGATGGTAGACAGAGCACTTTTCAGGTATTGAGTAAAGTGCTGGAGATTCAGGATGATGAAGAGTAGCTCCTTGCCAATTGTTCCGTAGTTCCTTGTAGCAGTAGTCGCCGACAGGTGTATTCTCCTCGCATCGTTGTTGTACTAGGTCACCCCCGATGCCGGTACCACTGGCGGCGACATGGAGGATGAAGGGCTTATCTGACGAGGTGAGAGTGGAATTAGAATATGGCAAAGGAGCACTATTATGGTCCTGAAAATGGTTGGGAATATCAGTAAGGATTTCTGAATTAGAAAGCGCTGACTCCTTGTCAGTGCTTTCGGGAGGAGAAGCAGGGAAGTTCTCACTGTGGATGTATGGTTCTGTAAAAGCAGAGTAGTTTAGCATGACAGTGGGAGGAGTACCATTATATAGCTTCAGGAGGTTGACGTGGCACAGCTGGGTCTTCCGCCGCCTATCTGGAGTCTCTAGAACGTAGTTATGGTTGACCAGACCACACACTAGAAATTGAAGGGACGACGACGTTTCGGTCCGTCCTGGACCATTCTCAAGTCGATTGTGATGAGGAGGTAGGGGCAGGCAATAAATAGGCAAGAGAGAGCTGAGGAGGAAAGTCAGGTGTAGGGGATAGTAGTAATGAGAACTGCAGCAGGCCTATTGGCCCATACGAGGCAGCTCCTATTATAATCACCGAAGGAGATAGTAATAGGAATAAGAAGAGGATAGCAAGGGAGCGTAGGAGAAGACAATGAACAGAAAAAGGGAGAAGAGAGAAAGGAAAGGAAAGAGAAAGAAAGAAATGGAAGGGGGAAAGCTTATGTTAAGTCACGTTTGTTAGAAAGATTAGAGCATTTGAGTATATACTGTGAAAGGGAAGAGTCCACAGCAACAAAGCCAGGACTCAAGTTCATGTTGGGTACATTGTTTATAAGAGCCGATTCTACAAGACGGCGTCTGTGTAGAGTAGAGGCAGGAAAGATTATTTTGGAGGAAGACCAATCAATGGGATGATTAGAATCCCTCACATGGCAGAAGAGAGCATTGTTAGTGTCTGCAGACTTAACACTTCTCTTGTGTTCTTTAAGTCTGTCATTCAGTGTACGGCCAGTTTCGCCAAAGTATTGGAGAGGACAAGATGAACAGGAAATAGAGTAGACACCAGCAGCATTAGAAGCAGGAGGAGCAGTGTGAACTAGATTGCTACGAAGTGTGTTAGTTTGTCGAAAGGCGAGTTTAATGTCAAGAGGACGAAAGGTATTGGTAAAAGTTTTGAGTTCAGATATGAAGGGAAGGCATAGTACAGTGCTACTAGTGTTGGAAGCAGGTTTAGGATGAAAGAAATTTCGTTTAGCTTGAGAGTGGGCACAGTTGATGAAATGCAAAGGATAACCAAGGCGAGAGAATGATTTGTAGATAAAGGCAATTTCAGAATCAAGAAACTGAGGGTCGCTGATGCGTAGAGCGCGGAGGAAGAGAGAGACGAGGACACTTTTCTTAACAGAAGGAGGATGGTAGGAAAAGAAGTGAATGTACATGCCACTATGCATGGGTTTACGGTAGACAGAGAAAGAGAACCCAGACACAGAGCTGTGAACATGAACATCAAGAAAAGGAAGGAGGGAATTAGATTCCCACTCAACTTTGAAATGGATAGAAGGAGCCAGATTGTTAAGAGAGGCGAGGAAAGGCTGGAAAAGATTAAGGTCATGAGGCCATAAAGCAAAAATGTCATCAACATACGGTTGTAGTTATGGTTGTTTCTGCACTCCTTGATGCGGTAGGGTCCTGAAAACCTGTTTTGTAAAGGAGAACCTGGGATAGGGAAGTAAGCAAGCACGAAGTCTCCCGGCTTAAATTTTCTTACTTTGCTGGTCTGGTCGTAATGAGTCTTCATCCTCTCCTGTGCTTTCAATAGATTATCTTGGGCAAAACTATGGACTCTCTCTAGAATGTGTTGAAGGTTTTGAAGAAACTGGGGCACATTCTGATGCTCACTGAAGGTGGCATCACGTAGCGAGTCTTTGAAAGCCTTGAGGGAAGTATGGCACTTACGGCCGTAGAGCATCTCATAAGGAGATACTCCTAGGGACTCATTGGGAAGACTTCTAAAGATACACATTATCAGATCTATTTGCTTATCCCAATCCTTAGAGGTTTCACTACAAAACTTTTTCATGAGTGCTTTAATAGTCTGATGACTACGCTCAAGAGAACCCTGTGAAGCAGGATGATAGGGGCTGGACAATACCTGTTTGATGTTGAACCCCTCCAGTGTCCTTTTGAAGAGATCACTGGTGAAGTTGGTGCCACAGTCGCTCTGAACCTCCCTGGGAAATCCATACTAGGTGAAGATCTTCAATAAGTGCTTCACAACCGTAGCAGCCGTAATGTTCTTCACTGGAACTGCTATGGGGAATCTGGTGGTAGGACACAGGATGGTTAAGATATAGGCGTTACCTGAACTGGTCCGAGGTAAAGGACCAACACAGTCTATAATAAGTCTGTGGAAATGTTCCGCAGGCACCTGTATGGGAATTAGTGGCGCTCTGGGAATAGAGATGTTCGGTTTACCTGCCATCTGACATGTATGACACTGTTTGACGTACTGTTTGACGCTATTTACCATACCTGGCCAGTAGTAGTCTTGACGGATTCCATGGTAAGTCTTGTTGAATCCGTAGTGGGAGAGTGCTCCGTGGGCCAGGTGTAGAATAGTGGGCTGCAGGCTGGCAGGAATCACAAGTTGTTCGATGTTGGCCCAATAGTCCTCCTCCTTCAGTTTACTGGGTCTATATCTGCGGTAGAGCAAGTCGTTCTCTAGGAAGAACCCAGGAATACTGTCGGGTTGAGTCTCAGCCTGGAAAAATAATGGTGTCAAAGTAAGATCTTCCCTCTGTAACTTACGGAACTCCAACTTGGTCAGATTCGGGGGTAGTTTCTGAGGGTCTTGAGGGACAGCGGCAGCAGTAGAGTCAGCTGGCTGTGGTCGTGCGGCTTGTGCACTGGTGGTCATTAGAACCGGAGGAGAAACTTCATCACTCTCTTGAACCTTTGCTGGAACATACTTAAATATAGGGTTATCCGTCACAGAGGTACACACCTGGGGTTTGTCCATGACGATCAGGTTGGTCGGTTGCAGGTCTTCTGCCAAGTCGTTGCCCAGGAGAAGTTGCACTCCAGGCATGGGAAAAGGCTTTTCCCTGACGGCGACTTGGACTTCTCCGTTCACGAAGGGACAATCCAGGTGGACTCTGGCGAGAGGATAAGGAGTGGTAGCAGTGAGGTCAGTGATGAAGACAGTTTCTCCGGTGTAGGCGATGTTGGGCACAGCCGACTTCAAGATGATCGATTGAAGAGCCGCTGTGTCCCTCAAGATCTTCAATTTGAAACGTCCCTCCGGATTTGAACCGTAGGCAGAGACAGTTTCCAGTATACAGGTGGTTACTGAAAAGAGAAAGATCATTAACATGAACACCAACATTCATCACAGGCTTACCGGACTTAGGAGGAGTTGGTTTGGGTCGGTGGTTCCTTTGTATTGAGACTTACCACATTTATCTATGGTATGTCCATAGAGTCTACAATACTTACAGTACAATTGCGAGCCAGCTTGATCGGTACTCACTTTCTCGTAACTGTACCACGACTTCTTACTGGAAGATGGTTCGGGTGTCAGCCGGTGGATGAGGCTGTGTCAGCCGACGTAGCACACTTCAGGTAGTCGGTTTCTTCTTTATCTGCTAAATATAGACGGACAGGAGGAGGCACACGCCTCAAGAATTCTTCAACTAGCATCAGGTTGACGAGTTCTGTAAAGGTAGAGACATGTGCTGCTTCCAGCCATTTCATAAAATATCTCCTTTTGGTGTTAGCAAACTCGAGAAAGGTAGTGGTACTTGCCTTCAGGTGGTCACGGAATTTCCTTCGATAACTTTCGGTGGAGAGAAGGTAGGCGTCCAACACTGCTTGTTTCAGAGTCTGGTAGTCATTCTCAGACGCCAAAGTACTGAGTGTGACTGCAGCTCTTCCTGTAAGATGTACTCTGAGAAGGGTGGCCCATTGGTCGGCAGGCCAACTGAGTTGATTAGCAAGGGTTTCAAAGGTGGTGAAAAACACGTCAACTTCTGTTTCTACAAATGATGGCATTACCTTACTTGCATGTGATATATTAAAACTGATGGGAAGATTGGCAGTAGCTTGCTGGCATTGAGCGAAGTGTGAAGTTTCCAACGCGAATTCTCGTTGACGACATTCCATACCCAGGGTTGCATGTTGCTTGTCATGTTCGTGTTGCATCTCCAACTGGCGTCGTTTTGTTTCAAGCTGTATTCGTTCACGTTCACGGAGTATTGCAATCTCACGTTCTTGTTCTTGCTTCCTCAAGGCAGCCTCACGTTCTTGTTCTTCCTTCCTCAAGGCAGCCTCACGTTCTTGTTCTTCCCTTCGTAGGGCAGCTGCTCGTTCTTGTTGCTCGAGGGCTTCCCTTTGCTGCTCGCGTTCAATCTTGGCCAGCTCTATTTTGAGTTTCATCGTTGCCAAATCAGTTTTATCTGCAATAAAGTGAGTTTCGTGAGTTTCAGAGTCTATCTTACCTTGCTCTATGAAGTGATCCAGCAACAGGTTGTGTATTTCATTTTTGTTGGCTTGGTAGGGAACTTCTAGTTGATACTCATGTGCATGAGTTTGTAATTCAGTCCTCTTGGCACGACTTAAAGTCCCTATTTCACCTTCTGGATCTGCACGGAAAGCTTGGAGACGAAACATTGTGAAATTAGCAAATAAATGCACAACGAATATACCGTTGTGATATAGTGAATGTCAGAAACAGGACAACGTGGCAACTGGTACCTATCCTGTGGAATCTTTAACAATTAAAGTTAATTACAAGATGTTAAATGATTAATTTAAATCAAGGTCGCAGGAAATCTTGTACCCGGTACTCATGTAAGAGGATAAGGGCAAGAAAATCCTACTAGAAATCCTACTAGAAATCCTGGGCAAAACGTTTTGGAGATACTTGCTGGATATATCTTCTATATTATCTGTTGATGTGACGTACTTTGGAGGGAAGAGCAAGCTCAATCTCTCTTGAAAGAGATTATCGTCACAATATATACACTAACAATATAGACACTAACAATGCTCTCTTCTGCCATGTGAGGGATTCTAATCACCCCATTGATTGGTCTTCCTCTAAAATAATCTTTCCTGCCTCTACTCTACACAGACGCCGTCTTGTAGAATCGGCTCTTATTAACAATGTACCCAACATGAACTTGAGTCCTGGCTTTGTTGCTGTGGACTCTTCCCTTTCACAGTATATACTCAAATGCTCTAATCTTTCTAACAAACGTGACTTAACATAAGCTTTCCCCCTTCCATTTCTTTCTTTCTCTTTCCCTTTCTTTCTCTCTTCTCCCTTTTTCTGTTCATTGTCTTCTACGCTCCCTTGCTATCCTCTTCTTATTCCTATTACTATCTCCTTCGGTGGTTATAATAGGAGCTGCCTCGTATGGGCCAATAGGCCTGCTGCAGTTCTCATTACTACTATCCCCTACACCTGACTTTCCTCCTCAGCTCTCTCTTGCCTATTTAATGCCTGTCCCTACCTGTCCTCATCACAATCGACTTGAGAATGGTCCAGGACGGACCGAAACGTCGTCGTCCCTTCAATTTCTAGTGTGTGGTCTGGTCAACATACTTCAGCCACGTTATTGTGACTCATCGCCTGCATACACAGATTAAGTTTAACTCTGGGGATATCAAAGAGATATTTATTTCTGGTGTGGTGATAATGGGTCCTATTACATCTGTCCAGGAAGAGTTTCAGACAAGGATTTGCATTTAACAACAGGGTTTCGTAAATGTAGTTGACACAAGAGAATTTGTGAAGTGAGATTATGTTTAGCATGTTTAGCGAGTTAAACAAGGGGGTTGTGTGTTGTCTGAAAGCAGAATTTGATATTATTCTGATAGCAGATTTTTGCTGGGTGATGATAAGCTCGCACACAGGACGTTGGTCTATGGGGTGGGCTCTGGTACCACGAGGTGGACTCCACACGAAATTCACTTGTTATTTCCTTAAAACACAAAAGTCGGATGGCAATCACTATGGTATATTGTTTAATATGTTGACACACACTCTATGATATATTTGACTGTGTTTAGTTCGTGTATCACTGAAATATCCCTAGATATATATTGTTTTTCGCAGAGCTCCTGCTCACGTGTGCTTCCCCTCCACACCCCAAACAACAACAAATATATATTTATATATATTATATGATATATTTCAATTATTTTTTATTCATCGCTGCTAGTTCCCTGGAAATTGTCTACACATAAATTATTGCTAATCTCGGTCTTGTGAGGACTATTAGAGTTCTTCAAAGGCATATCCATTTTTGCTTGAAGCAGAAACAAAGATGTAGCCCCAAATAAGACTGAAGCAAACCAATAGGTAACGGTTTCACTATGTGGATCATTAGGATCCTTTACCCAGAGAAACTTTGTGAAATTTCGGTTTTTCTCTTGAAGACCTACTCTAAGGAAAGCCTTGTTTAGCTTTTCAGCACTGTAGGCATAGGTTCCTAGATGAAACCGTAACAGCACGCCATTGAGTCGTTGTGTCAGACTCAGGCCAGTTTGCAGGCTTAATAGTTCAGTGAGACACTATTTGCCTTTGCCTTGGCACTACAGTTGAATACAATTCTAATGCGTGTAGTAATTGAATCTTTCAACATGGCATGGTGAGGAAAGTAATGTCCCTCCTTAGAGTTATCATTCTCGAAAATTTCAATGAACTTGTTGTCAAGTTGCAATTGTATTCAGTCGTGCCACAGTCGTAATTTGTCAGGTTGCTTATTCAATCAAGCCTTTTGAGATTTTAACTGACTCAGTGCCATGAAATGGTTTACAGGTAGTTGCTGATGATTTAATTTCCAGTGCAATGTAACCCAGTACTGATGCTCTTTATAGATGACTGAATATAGATATTGTTGATAAGTCCAGGTATCATCAGGACTGGGTTGTTCAGGGACGATGCCGAGGGTGTCTAGATCCCATAATTTATGTACAGGGGAATCAGAGGTATCCTCAGTCATGTCTCTGAACTGGAGTAGTGACTGTTTCAAGCCTAGTCAAGTGACCATTATTGAATTAATCTGTTGACTGTTTACTGACGTAGATTTATTTGGATGTAACACTAGCTCAGTGAGCAATTTGCCCCCCCCCCCCCTTCCTGCTGATAGTAATGGGTTCATTCCCTGTTGTTTGGTGCATCTAGTAATAAAATTATAGTAATAGTCTGTACCTAAGAGTACACTGATATCGGTGAGGTGATCACACTAAATTTTATGATCAGCCAACTTAACTCCTTTACTTTTGAGAATCTTGGCTTTGTTCCCTAGACCATAAACATAAAGGTCAGATGGCATTTAGTCTACTACTATAGCCTGCACTGAGCAGTTATAGCCTCCTAGGCATACTAGAACTCTTACAACTTTATAATCTTGAGGTCCTGTGATTGTTAAAAACCCTGAGATGTTCAATCTCACTTGATGTAAGGGTTTAAGTTTCAATTTGTTAGCTACCTGCTGGGTAATAAATGTTTTCTGTGACCCTTGGTCAAAAAGACCACATGTAGTGATCTTAGATTTCTTATTTGTTAGCAGCAGCTGAGCTGTAGGTAACGTTGCATTATTATCTGATTTAGTTGCTAGTACATTGACTTCTTGATGTACCTTGCAGTACTGTACAGTGGTAGAAGTATTCTGTTCCACTTGGGATTTTGGTGACCTTGGTCGTAATTCCCCACACATTACTGAATGGTGTTGGCCCTTATGGCAAGGGGAGGTTAGAATGGATTATTAATAGTTGTTCTAGTGCAATCAAATTTTTTTTACGTTTTATATGTAAAAAAGGGCTGCAACTGGTCCAAGTTTCAGCATCGCAGCCTAAATAGAGAGGGAGAAAAAAACTTATTTTAGAAAATTAAAAAAAAAAGCTTGAAAAATCACATGTCAACCGAAATCATTTCTATGACACTCAGGTATCACATTACTATATATTAACGGTTTTGTAGTTATATTTCTATCCTAAATGTATTTAGTGCAATAATACAAATTTTCAAAGTTCCCCCCCAAAATTATGCAACAAAATAATGTTTATAAATATTTATAAAATCAATAAATGAACTTAGGAAAAAAAACTGTTAATAATAAATAAGGAGTTGGAACTCCCATGTAGTTGTTAATTATTTACCTGTACAAACAAAGGTCAAAGTTCAGCCATCTGTGGCTGAGGTTGATGTCGACCAATTTTAATCAAAATTGGCAGACTTGTAGATAGGCATGCCTTCAGTAAGGTGTTCAAGTTCCATGAAGATCGCATGATAACAAAAGAAAAAATTAATAAAAAAATGGCCAGTAGTTTTATATTTACAATTATTAATGATGTAATATCAAAATATAACACTAAAACATACTAACCTAATATAATTGGGCTGAAATATGGGTCCTCAAGGTGGCACTGCAATGACCCTATTAGGCACCTGCCATATAGCCGAGGTCAGCATCCTCAGGAGCCTTTCTTGTCTTGGTAGTGCGTCTCGTTGGGTCCTGCATCTTCCTGTCCTTCATGTTGAAGTACCAGTATCTGGAGCGGCAGGTGCAAGATCTGGAGCGGCAGGTGCAAGATCTGGAGTGGTAGGTGCAAGATCTGGAGCGGTAGGTGCAAGAACTGGAGCGGTAGGTGCAAGAACTGGAGCGGTAGGTGGTGTGGACTGTCCCATCAGGCGGGCTAGGAGTGTGTGTTGTGGGGTAGCAGGTGGCAACACGCTACTCACAGAGAAGCCGCCTCTATCCTCACTCGTCAGAATGCGGTTTTGCTGCAATGCGGCTCTCCACTCCAGCTTTACATGGCTAGCAAGTGTGGTCTGGTCAACTTTAGTGTGTGGTCTGGTCAACTTAGCAAGTATAGCTTTTGCTTTTAGAGCTTTCGCTTTCTTCGACATGACCACCATTGTGCAGTAAATGCTATAAAATGCGATATTACAGGGAGATTTGTGAGAGCGCGTCAATGCTAGAACCACCAGCACAGGGACACAGTGTGTGACGGACTCCTCAGCTCAACCTCCCTCCTCTCAGACGAGACTGCTGCCAATGAGTGAGTTTATAATTTGTATATGCATACCAAGTTATTTTCCATTCTATTACGAAATATTAGACGTTTACAATGTATGACACAACATCCTCTTATTCACCGATTGTGTTCAGTGGATACTCCCGACCGGTAGGGAGCCGGTCGGCCAAGCGGACAGCATATTGGACTTGAGATTCTGTGGTCCCGGGTTCGATCCCGGACGCCGGCGAGAAACAATGGGCAGAGTTTCTTTCACCCTATGCCCCTGTTACCTAGCATTAAAATAGGTACCTGCGTGTTAGTCAGCTGTCACAGGCTGCTTCTTGGGGGTGGAGGCCTGGTCGAGGACCGGGCCGCGGGGACACTAAAGCCCCGAAATCATCTCAAGATAGATCGTATGGCGCACCCAAGCTGCGAGGACCGGATTGGGGACAATTGTGGCAGGACAATTTACTCTAATTACGTTATTTTTCATCATAACATAAAACGGCTTGCACCATGGTGTTGCCAAAACCTTGTAGTATTTTAGTCGAATTTTTCGAACTATCGACCCCATTTATGGCACTTCTTGCACACACATGTAATACTGTTGTTAAATTGTTAGGATCATGTGGTCTCAAACATCTGGTGCATCGCTACAATGCACTAGACGTCTCAATGATCCTTGAGACCTTTGATTCTTGCGGTACGATCTGGGTATGTTTGACATTCATAGATCAGATGGTCTTCTTAGCAGAACAAGCACCTTCTCCATCCTATAGTATTAGTGTCAGCTTTGAGTGACTCATTGACTACGGGTTTGGGAGGACCTAACTGGTGTATTCTTTGATTTCACTGATTTATCAGTGATTGACTGATTAGGTTCAAAGGATCTCTATTTTGTAATAGGAACAGATTTCTGTTAAGATATTTCGAGTAAGTTTCCTCTGAAGTAGCAGTTTCAGTAACCATTCTGAAGCTGGCACATTTACCTTTGCACCTAATGCTTTCACAAGGGACTCTACTTTCAACTTAGTCTTGAAGAAACTCTGGTCGACTGCTAGGTGGACTTATATCCACTAATTGATAGAAAAGATTTGCTACACTTAATTTCTTGCTGCAGTAATTAACTTCCAACAGGTGTATAGCTATATCATAATTATTGTCCTCATGAGACAAATTAGCTATAACCTTCTTAGCCTCCCCTTTGAGGAGACTTTGACGGTAATAGAATTAAGTTACTTTTGTTATGATGCTTTGGAATGTATATGTGAATCAAAGGATGTCCAAAAAGTATCACAATTCTCTTCATCCAGTCCAGCAAAGGTGGGCAAGTCTAAAAGAGGTAAACGTGCCTCTGCTTGAGCTGTACTGGGTTGAGATACTGTTAAGTTAGGTGTTACTTTATGTGTATTTATTAAATCAAGTAGAAGCTCAAACTTTTCTTGGGTCTCATCCTCATACTGAGATGTTTCTGCTATGATCTGGTCTATTTAATAAATAAATAAAATAAATGTTTATTCAGGTAAGGTACATACATACAAGAGATTTTACAAAAATTGATAGATTTATAGATAGAGCTAATACATACAATGCCTAAAGCCTTATTACGCAAAGCGTTTCGGGCATTTCATCAGGATCAGTGTCACTATTGATCAACACACTGATATGCGATCCAATCATAGTTTTGATATGTTCAAATTTGCGATCGGCTATTCTTAGAGATATTTCTAGTTGATTATAATCAACTAGGGATGCTTTACATAAGTTCTCTGACTTACTAAGTAATCTCGTCAAATGACCTTTAAGGTCAATCGAGGATCTCTTCAATTTTTCGGGAGCGGTCATGTCGGCATGTATTCAAGCCTTGTAGGGCTTGCACAGTTGTTACTTATATAACTAGGATACTTATTCATGTGGCTGATACAAGTATTGTTGTAATAGCCTTGTAATGAAATTTTCTACACTTGGCTATACTACTCTACCTCACGTAGAGGTTTGCAAACAAACTAAAGATTAAATATACACAAGATTTGAGTGACACTCGATACCACTACAGGATTTTCCGTGGGTTAGTCCTTCACATTCGCCTTATGATGGAATAATGATATCTCATGGCACTCAAAGATGAAACACAGTATGAGAAATAAAGAATTATAATAAACACAATTCGTGTAGTTAATAATTCCCACCCTGGCTTGGGTCTGCACAATATTAAATGTTGACTAGGCTACTTAGTACGGTGCTAATCTAATAATAATCCTAACTAATTAGGTTGGTACTAATAATGAGTTAGGCTACAGTTGTACATTTTTCAATACAATTCCAGTCTAAGAAATTCTATCCTATGTGGATTGGCATATATAATATTGTATTAATATGCAAATTTTAAAATAATGCTATGTTGTTAGGTTTTGTAATTTTGTTTATATAAGAATATACACAATTATTGGGAATATTCACAGTTATGGTTAAATATATTCAAGTTATATTTTACTTTCTTGCCACAATCTTCTGTGATGGTTTATTATATTAATTAGTTTGTTGGCCACATGTATTCTAGCATCTCGTGATAGGTATACTCCGTCTGGAGAAAGATTTTCACAAAACGGTCTAGCAAAAAAATGTATATAGGTAGCCTCCAATCTCACCCCTTCTTCTGGGTCGAAAGTTTATGTAGTTGGCTGCACGTTTATAAAATTCTGAACTTACTAACCAACGATTATTACTTATTGGTTGGCGAGGTTCCACCAAAGTGAATATAATCGTGCAGTTGTTTTCTCAAAAGGAATGGATTAAATTTCTGAGATGATTAAATGTTTTGACTGGGTGTCGACTTGGATGCATGTCATTGCCACCAAAAAAAATAATTGGTAATTAGTGTGGCCACCCTAAAGCTGCTGTTAGTACAGGTTTGTTGTAAAAGTTACGAGCCATAGGTCATGGAGACCTGAATATTTTCACTTCTGTGTCAGGAATATGATTTAACATTGTGGGCAATTGACTGTGGCCCATTATTGCCACTTTATACATTAGGTTTTAGCCTAGCAGCTGTGGGTAAAATATTGATGGAGATTAGTTATATTAGGTTATGATATATGCAGGTAACAGACTGCCGTAAATTTAAGTTAATTGAGTATAGCCTACTCTCTGGCTATTTTAATAATTTAGTTTTAACAAATATGTTGAATGTGTTAAATTATTGTGCTGAATCTTTGAATTGACCTTAATAAGGATCTAGGCTCGAAGTACCATAAATTTTGTTTATGGGACTTCGAGCCGATTTCTGTGGAAAGCCTTAATTCTCGACTATCCTGGTTAGTAAAACATAAATTTTGTTATAGGCACGAACCGGTTCTATTTTATCTAGGTTTGAAGGGCCATAAAATTTTGTGTAGGAAATTTCAAACAAATAGTTTTAATATTATTATTAGATAATTAAATGATCAAGGGATATATTTAATTATGATTATTAATGATTATATGATTATATTTAATGATAGTAGATATATAAATAAACTATATGAGTGGACTGTAATAAGATTTATTGACTTGTCGGATGTTTCCACCTCAAAATTTTTTGGGGTTGGACTTAATAATGCTAAATCCACCTAGTAAATTAAATATACTTGAATAATTTCAATAGTAAAAATTTATAAGGAAATAATTGCTATGGAGTTAGTAAACTAACTACAATATCATAGTTGAAATTTAATAAGGCTTAGCTGTCAAGCAGATTATTAGAAGTTTGTCTGACAGTCTCCTGAAATCAGTCAATTACTAGATTCAATGTAGTGGCGTCGTAGACACGTGATTCACAAGTTAAGGCAACAAGCTCCCGTTGGTATCCCTCCACGTTGTGGAGAATATACATTATAACTCCAATACAGTTATAGTAATTTCAGCTAATCTCCATGAAAGGGACTAACTGGTTAAAGGAATTAAAATTACTCGGATTATTTTCGTTGACTTACGTCGTAATTACCGGGCATTCTAAAAGTTAAATATGGCCATAAAAAATCCATAGAAAGTCAATTAACGACCAAACGCAACGTCCCTTTGTTGGATGAAACAAGCAGCAACGTCTGGGAGTTGTAAATGAACGGATGATCCCAAATTAACGCGATGGTAATTTGCTGGCTTCACAGGAATGTTGTTGATATGAGTCTCGGAGATCAGGTCGTGCACCCTCTACCTTCTCTCTCGGCACAGGCCTAAGAATATAAGTCACGGCAATCTACTTCGTCCTATTATCTAACAAGACATTACCGACGTCGTTTTACGTCTTAATAATACACTTCAGATATCAGCGGACAATTTTCCACTGTTTATATTACTGGTTCGAAGTGTAACTAGTTTAAAACACATATACGTAAATGGTATATGTGACGTGAATTTTATACCAACCGGGCATCAGCCGATCGCGGTTGTGGAAATTTCCACCTTGAGATGGAGGTATAATTTGTTGTAAATGAATTAAATCAGTTTTCCAATCTAAATTACCGTGCAAATAAAGCAGAGGTTAGATTGGGTTTAATTAGATTTAAATAAGGAATTCTCCACCCTGTGAGGCAGAGTGGCTGACGCAACAGCAGCCATAGATAGTTGGAAAGTTTGGGCGTCCCTATGTTATGAGTTAGTGATATTAGTAGATTTAAATTCTTAACTCAATATTTCTATCTTATCTTGCTAGGGGGGTTAGTATTTCGGGTGTCAGAAATTTCCAACACAAGGTGCCAATAGGGAGATGAAATTCTTCAGGAATTCAAATTCGAGAAAGATCTGGGGGTTGATATCACGCCTAACCTGTCCCCTGAAGCCCATATCAAAAGAATAGAATCAGCTGCATATGTCAGGTTGGTCAACATAAGAACTTCTTTTAGCAACTTGTGTAAGGAATCATTTAGAACTTTTTATACCACAAATATCAGACCCATCCTGGAGTGTGCAGCTCCAGCAGAGTCCGTATCTCATCAAGCACAAGGCTAAATTGGAGAGGGTTCAGAGGTATGCCACTAGACTGGTACCCGAGTTAAGAAGTATGAGCTACGAGGGGAGACAACGGGAACTAAACCTCCCGTCGCTGGGCGACAGAAGAGTTAGAGGGAAAAATTATCACCACATACAAGATTCGCTGAGGAATTGATATGATAGATAAAGACAGTTTATGTATTTCTGATATGGTAGATAAAGACACGAAGTTTATTTAACAAAGGGGCCACACTGACTAGGGGACAGAAGTGAAAATTTAGTACCCAAATGAGCTATGGAGACATTAGAAAGAACTTTGTTAGTGTCAGAGTAGTTAACAAATGGAATGCATTAAAAAGTGATTTGGTGGAGGCAGACTCCATAAACTGTTTCAAATATAAATATGATAGAGGCAAATAGGCTCAGGAATATGTACACCGGTTGACAGTTGAGTGGCGGGACCAAAAAGCCGATGTACCCCCCCCCCTTCCACAAGCACATTTAGGTGAGCACATCTAGGTGGTTACTTGGAACTAAATCAACTAAACTTTACCCATCCTAACTTTTCCTGGAACTTTACTGTCATGGGGGGTGGGCTGGGGCTCTGCTAGCAATCGGCTGCCAGGACCTCTGAAGGCAGAATACTCAGCCCCTCCGACTTCCGGGACTCACCGGAGTCTCCTTGGTCCCATAGGAGAGGACCAGCAATGCCCACCACCGCAGGTCTTTGCTCCCAACACTGAAGGGGGGTGCCACTGATTCACCCTGGGAGCCCTCAGTCAACCACGGGGAAACTGCTGTTAACAGTTCCGGCCTAGACCTGTGGAGAAGTGAAGGAAGACTCAGGCTTACCTTATAACAATAACTTCTCCTGAGTCTTGCCTGCCAGACAAAAAGGTTGCAGGAACTCCTTTCCCACCTGCCTTCCCTATCTTCTTCTTAACAATGTCGCCAGCTGGGTTAGTATATCTGCACCCCAGCGATGCAGTTCAGTGGGTGTATTCTATACTGTTTGTTGCCAGAGTGTTGCTACTCCCATAGATCTGCCACTGGACTGTCAGCCCAGGGTACTCTCCCATAAAAGTCTGTGTGGCTTTACCACTCTCCAGGCGATAAGAACTTCTATAGAGAACGTGATGTTCCCTAGGTGGTACTATGATAACCCTCGTGTATGCTCATAGAGAAATATTATAATGGAGGCACGCTTAAACACAATGATAAAATGTATGAATTTACTGACACAAATTACATGATCACACATACAATCACAAGCAATACATGAAAATGAACATAAGGATAATAAATCTGGAGATCGTCAGCAACTCTTCTTTCACGACCTCCAACCACTCCTTCAACTGGGCAGATTAGACAGGAGTCACACACTCTCTCACAGAAGGGCCTCTTCGCCACGTCGGCACCTCCTCTTCAACTGTCCTACCGTCTGTGAGAGTTTGTAACTTGTGAGTTTGGAATAAAATGAAATTGGTATAAGGAATTGAGCTCAGAAAATTTCTAAGAATTTTCTTTATTCTTTAACCTTTATTCCTGTCGTGATATTCAATTAGGTCGCCTGAGGAAGGACTTGCTTAGCTAACACACCAGTGTAGTAAGCAGCTCATTCCTCACTTTGGGACCATGTATGAACAATTGACTAGGAGCGAGCAAACGCCGAGACCCCAATGAAAATTGAAATCCCCTCCACTGAGGTCGCTGACCTTCGCTATTCGCCGAAGCGAATCTAACGAGTAGGTCAAGGGCTCTCACAACAATAATTTATTGTTGTGTGGTGCCGTATATTTGTTCCAAAGTTCAGAATCAGTCTCAATTTTATTAGTCGAGTGTGAAGAACATTTGCATAACAATAATAATGTGTGGGGTGTAACGAAAAGACAGTGTTAACCATAACAACTTAGTTTATTCAATAAAGTACTAACTACTACAACAAAACAAAAAGAAATGTCAATGACGTTACTCGAAATCCTTCCTGTGACACTATCAATGACAGCTAGACACCAGCCCCTCGGACTGCATAATGAACTAACTCGAACATAAGCGTGACCACAGAGGAATCAACAAGAAACAAAAACTAACAGATCTATAATCACAATTACAACAAATGACACAGTAGGTTCTGAAAACACGTCTCCAGTAACCTCCTAACTGTTCTATGTCTCAGTGCAGTCTACACCTGCAATAGCGGTTGCAATGCAAGCAAATCAGTAGTCTTTCAATGACAACAATAACTAATGGGTTCACTGGCAACTCCAGCACCCTTCCTCAAATTAATCCTTACGTTAACACTTCGTCCCACGGACGATCAACAATCAATAACAATTGATTTACGTTAATAACAAAATAACATTTACGTTAAATTAATAACTCTTACAACTGTCACTAGTAACGCGGAAATTACACAACACTCTACCCGTCGAGCATTCAGTGAGAAAATCCCATTAATACTACCAGACAGCTGATTAATCTCTTTACTAGTTACGTTAATCGGTTACTAATCACTCAGCGATGGTAAACTCTGATTTACAATGTCCAAAGTGCTAAGAAAACGGTAATCACTCGTGATTACTTTTAGAGTAATTAATTACTATCCTCAAGATCAATAATTAAACAATTAAAATACGCAACCTTTCACACTGGCTCAGCAATTTACATTAAGGTGTAGGCTGGTCGGCCGAGCGGACAGCACACTGGACTTGTGATCCTGTGGTTCTGGGTTCGATCCCAGGTGCCGGCGAGAAACAATGGGCAGAGTTTCTTTCACCCTATGCCCCTGTTACCTAGCAGTTAAATAGGTACCTGGGTGTTAGTCAGCTGTCACAGGCTGCTTCCTGGGGGTGGAGGCCTGGTCGAGGACCGGGCCGCGGGTGTAACAAACTAGGCTGTTGTAAGAATTATTCCAGAAGGTTCCAGAAGTTAGAGTAGGGACCTGACCTCTCAACAACGCCCAGGACCCCCAGGGGAATTCGCGGTGGAAATAACCGACGCTTTGTTCATAGCTGCGTATAATGAACCATCCTATAGTATTCAGTAATTTAGAGAAATTAGCCTTTATTCATTTTGCATTAAAATTGTATTGTATAATAGTACTGGATACAATATCAAGAGTATTCTAATTATTGAGTTTAAGTCACCATCAGTGACGTCACGAATCAGATCTAACTTGTAAGGCGGAGTGACCGGCGGTCATAGGTCATCAGGGTTGACGGGTCTACTATTTCTCAAAGTTTTAATAACCATTTTTGTGATCGGGAACAGCTCTGCCGTTAGAGGCTTGTGTAATTTAATTTCAGTAAAATAATTCAACCAGTCTGGATCAATTAAGTACAACAGAGGTTAATTGTTATAACTTAAACCTTGCTAGTAACTTGGTAGAACTTTGACTGACTAGGCGGAAGGATACAATGCTCTGTCTGGGGTAGACCAGACAAGGAAGAAATCAGTGTGATCTGCAGAGCAGCTGGGAGAGGTCAAACATCTTACCTCTCCCCAAGACCAGCCCAACATCTATAGCTGGTAAAACATAGAGGTATAGTTGCTATGGTTATTTATAGAATAGTCTTCATTGCCATTCAGGTCAAGTAGGGAGTGTTAAAGTGACAGGGAGTGAACATATTTAGATTTTGTTTTAGTTTTTTCTTTTAATAAATTAAATTTGTTAATATTTTGTATTTTATTATTTCCATGTGTTTTATGTGTAAACTTGTCCTGGTCACGTGGTCCACACGAGGAAGAGTTGGATTGGGCGCCGATTCTAACATCGATTCTAACATCGAATCATTCCCGTGTAATTAATTTCACACTCTTAAGTTTCCACGGTCATTGAGTGGGGATCAAGCCCCAAGGTTGATTAATTAGCGTGATCGATCCAGACCTCGATCATTGCTCTGTGTTGCTGGTCTGGTGGTGGCAGCGTAGAGGCGACTCTAGGGTTTTGCTCAAAGCCTAGGTCACGTCATACTGGGTGTAGAATCCTAAGGCGGTCAATCGTCTTAGGACCACGTGGCCTGGAGTTGGCTTTGGTAAATATTTTTGGAGTCCCTTGGTAGAGAATAAAAAGTAAGAATACGGGTAGAGGGCAAAGAAGGAAGATAAGTAGAGGAACCCTAACCCGAGTTACAATGGTGGCAGCGGTGGGATCGTCATACTGGGTGTAGAATCCTAAGGCGGTCAATCGTCTTAGGACCACGTGGCGTGGAGTTGGCTTTGGTAAATATTTTTGGAGTCCCTTGGTAGAGAATAAAAAGTAAGAATACGGGTAGAGGGCAAAGAAGGAAGATAAGTAGAGGAACCCTAACCCGAGTTACAATGGTGGCAGCGGTGGGATCGTCATACTGGGTGTAGAATCCTAAGGCGGTCAATCGTCTTAGGACCACGTGGCGTGGAGTTGGCTTTGGTAAATATTTTTGGAGTCCCTTGGTAGAGAATAAAAAGTAAGAATACGGGTAGAGGGCAAAGAAGGAAGATAAGTAGAGGAACCCTAACCCGAGTTACACGGGGACACTAAAAAGCCCCAAAATCATCTCAAGATAACCTCAAGATAAGGTATGAATTCCGTCTGAGCCTTCCATACTCAGACCAATTCAGGTGGCTAATAACAGTAATTAGCACCATGTTTACGTTATTCTAAAATGACGTTACTCCTCCCACGAGTCAATCAAGTGCCGGTACTTCCGGGCAGATAAATAACGACGTTACGTTAATGGAACAATGGAGCCTTTGTGTGAGTCGATCAAACAAGGATCGAGGTTAATTACTTTGACTTCCTGAAACACGTCAATTACCCGGCCCACTGACCGTTAATTACGACAGACAATACTCTAATTCTTATCTGGCTGATGGCTAGGCTCCTTGAGACTACCGTAGCTGCTTGCAGGAAAGTAAATTAACCCAAACATATTCTACGTTACTCAAATTGTCAAAGAACAAATTCTCTTAAAGCAATGGGCGTTCCCTTGGTTACGTTATATTAATTGTCTCGCAATCACCTCACTGAATACTGGACTTCGATGTCCTACCAGATAACCAGGAGAATATATGTGTACCAAGTACTCATCTACAGCCGAGTTCACCCATGACAATGACAAATCACACTAACAAATCGCAGTGATTTATGTTACAATCCAGTTGCAATGACAATACTGCAGAACCTAGTAAAATAACATACAGGATATGAACCCTCTAGAACACTGCCCCACAATGGCTTTACTGAACTGCAATCACATACGGTGATGCTCAACACTAGCAACAATCACCATCAAATAACAACCCCTTTGCAGTAACACACACGGCAAGTACTCTAATTTCCAAGTATTAGAATACTGCACACACTTACTTACTTACTGTTGCAAATGACCCCAGTGCTCTCAATAACCTCTAGAACATAGGTCAAAATATTGCAATCACCACACAGTAAATAACACAATAACTCTGGGCACCATGACACTACGATTATATATATATATATATATATATATATATATATATATATATATATATATATATATATATATATATATATATATATATATATATATGCAAACAAGCCTGAATGGTCCCCAGGACTATATACAACTGAAAACTCACACCCCAGAAGTGACTCGAACCCATACTCCCACAACTGGTATGTACAGGGACGCCTTAATCCGCTTGACCATCACGACCGGACATAAGGAAGTGATAGCCGAGGCTATATGAACCACTTCCCCGCCGGCACTCGGATGGTAATCTTGGGCATAGCATTTTATCAAATCACCTCATTCTTTGGGGCACACGTGAGGAACACAAATGCAAACAAGCCTGAATGGTCCCCAGGACTATATACAACTGAAAACTCACACCCCAGAAGTGACTCGAACCCATACTCCCACAACTGGTATGTACAGGGACGCCTTAATCCGCTTGACCATCACGACCGGACATAAGGAAGTGATAGCCGAGGCTATATGAACCACTTCCCCGCCGGCACTCGGATGGTAATCTTGGGCATAGCATTTTATCAAATCACCTCATTCTTTGGGGCACACGTGAGGAACACAAATGCAAACAAGCCTGAATGGTCCCCAGGACTATATACAACTGAAAACTCACACCCCAGAAGTGACTCGAACCCATACTCCCACAACTGGTATGTACAGGGACGCCTTAATCCGCTTGACCATCACGACCGGACATAAGGAAGTGATAGCCGAGGCTATATGAACCACTTCCCCGCCGGCACTCGGATGGTAATCTTGGGCATAGCATTTTATCAAATCACCTCATTCTTTGGGGCACACGTGAGGAACACAAATGCAAACAAGCCTGAATGGTCCCCAGGACTATATACAACTGAAAACTCACACCCCAGAAGTGACTCGAACCCATACTCCCACAACTGGTATGTACAGGGACGCCTTAATCCGCTTGACCATCACGACCGGACATAAGGAAGTGATAGCCGAGGCTATATGAACCACTTCCCCGCCGGCACTCGGATGGTAATCTTGGGCATAGCATTTTATCAAATCACCTCATTCTTTGGGGCACACGTGAGGAACACAAATGCAAACAAGCCTGAATGGTCCCCAGGACTATATACAACTGAAAACTCACACCCCAGAAGTGACTCGAACCCATACTCCCACAACTGGTATGTACAGGGACGCCTTAATCCGCTTGACCATCACGACCGGACATAAGGACATGGCTTGTTTGCATTTGTGTTCCTCACGTGTGCCCCAAAGAATGAGGTGATTTGATAAAATGCTATGCCCAAGATTACCATCCGAGTGCCGGCGGGGAAGTGGTTCATATAGCCTCGGCTATCACTTCCTTATGTCCGGTCGTGATGGTCAAGCGGATTAAGGCGTCCCTGTACATACCAGTTGTGGGAGTATGGGTTCGAGTCACTTCTGGGGTGTGAGTTTTCAGTTGTATATAGTCCTGGGGACCATTCAGGCTTGTTTGCATTTGTGTTCCTCACGTGTGCCCCAAAGAATGAGGTGATTTGATAAAATGCTATGCCCAAGATTACCATCCGAGTGCCGGCGGGGAAGTGGTTCATATAGCCTCGGCTATCACTTCCTTATGTCCGGTCGTGATGGTCAAGCGGATTAAGGCGTCCCTGTACATACCAGTTGTGGGAGTATGGGTTCGAGTCACTTCTGGGGTGTGAGTTTTCAGTTGTATATAGTCCTGGGGACCATTCAGGCTTGTTTGCATTTGTGTTCCTCACGTGTGCCCCAAAGAATGAGGTGATTTGATAAAATGCTATGCCCAAGATTACCATCCGAGTGCCGGCGGGGAAGTGGTTCATATAGCCTCGGCTATCACTTCCTTATGTCCGGTCGTGATGGTCAAGCGGATTAAGGCGTCCCTGTACATACCAGTTGTGGGAGTATGGGTTCGAGTCACTTCTGGGGTGTGAGTTTTCAGTTGTATATAGTCCTGGGGACCATTCAGGCTTGTTTGCATTTGTGTTCCTCACGTGTGCCCCAAAGAATGAGGTGATTTGATAAAATGCTATGCCCAAGATTACCATCCGAGTGCCGGCGGGGAAGTGGTTCATATAGCCTCGGCTATCACTTCCTTATGTCCGGTCGTGATGGTCAAGCGGATTAAGGCGTCCCTGTACATACCAGTTGTGGGAGTATGGGTTCGAGTCACTTCTGGGGTGTGAGTTTTCAGTTGTATATAGTCCTGGGGACCATTCAGGCTTGTTTGCATTTGTGTTCCTCACGTGTGCCCCAAAGAATGAGGTGATTTGATAAAATGCTATGCCCAAGATTACCATCCGAGTGCCGGCGGGGAAGTGGTTCATATAGCCTCGGCTATCACTTCCTTATGTCCGGTCGTGATGGTCAAGCGGATTAAGGCGTCCCTGTACATACCAGTTGTGGGAGTATGGGTTCGAGTCACTTCTGGGGTGTGAGTTTTCAGTTATATATATATATATATATATATATATATATATATATATATATATATATATATATATATAATTACTGCTGACACATGTAGCCTACAGCTATCAAACGTTATTGGGAACACTAAGGAGATCTCGCACTCCTTAAATCACATGGGTGAGTGATTTATTGATCACGCATGCCGATAAACACTCTCGAGAGTTACCTTACTCGACAGAGCGATGGCGGTCTCTCCAGCCAGCCTCGTCACTCCCCAAATTCTACCAAAATTACATTAATACTGCAACCACAATACATATATATATATATAAATCACACTTGTCACGGCCCTGAGAACAATACTAAAAATTTAGACCACACTGTGGTACACTCCACAATAGTCATTGCCAGGAATCACTGGCGTTACACACATACCTGAGCGCTGTGTTGGAATTCCACACCTGCAAGACTACACATGGAAATGATATCACTCCGTTCCACGGACGATCAAAAATGATTTAATTACCACAATAGAATAATATAATTATTACATGGACATCCTCACAGTCCTTGGCTAATCTATGTATACTCTGTTCCCGTGTGTACCCACACACACACACACACACTGTATGTCTGTGTACACAAGACGTAAGTCCCTCTGGGCTGACAAGGTGACAACAAGGGTGATTATCTCCTCGTTCACACTTCACTCCACCTCCACAGGTGCTGCGTGACAATGTGACGGAACACTTGACCTCGAATTCAAGCTTTTAGAGACTAACTGATCACCAGAAATACACACATAGGTACTTACTCATTCATACTACCGGCTTACACACCATTCCCATACATCAGGCACCCCGCTATGGGTGGGTGGCTCGCTCACGGCAGTGGTACCTCACGTGGTATTTTACATACAATTGGCGCGCACTCGAACCCTTCCCAATCACAACACGGCTCGGTTCGCACCCTCGACCCACCGGTGAAGTGAAGTGTTCGTACCCAGGTGACGCGCACAACGATAGCGTCTCACACAAACATGGGAAATCTGCCTGACACGAATTTTCCCGTTCCTGTCGACTGCTACAGAGCACTAGCAAGTCTAATCATCACTGGCATGGGATCTACGAGTCTGTTACTGCTCGTATGCACATTCTTCACGATCCCAGATCACAGGATCTTCTCTACCCTCTGTACACAATGTCTTTCTCCCCTCCAAGCAACGACTTCGGCCGGATTATGTGATGACCGCTGTCGTTGGTGAAGCAGGAAGTGGAACAGTTGAGTAGTCCAGCCACCACGGCGCCCTATACTCAATTTGGCCGAATTGAGTACAGAGAAGCGTCTTGACAGAGTGGCAGCTGGGTTCAGAATGATGCTTACACCGACGATTCCCGCGTCCTCCTCGAAATAACCAATGAGAGGAAGGCATACAGCGGCCTACCCCTCTCATCCAATCAGCGACGGTGTAGCATAGCCCCTAGTGCAACTCCAAGATGACCGACCAACATGGCGGCTCAAGATGTTTACTAAGATGGCGGCTGTTTCCATGACGACGACTCAAGTGGCTAGCGCGCGGGAGGCCCACAGCTCCCCCACGCCTGCAGCCTAGTTGTTCCCGCAAAGTTGAGTCTCGCTCCAAGCTATACAATGAGATGATGCTATCAGCTCTATCACTGTCCACAGACGTGCTACTCCGGCCAGGGTAACATTTCTGGACTGCTGATGACTGGGGCTTTCACATGAGCCCAAACACTAGATGTTTCGGTTGCTGGTTACCAAACTTAAGTCCGCCCACTTAACAAGTGCACTTAACAAGTGTACTGGCTCCCACATGCATAAGAGCACTATTGTAAGTGAGCTGGTGAACCATCTCCTCACACCGTCCACACACACTGTCCTCTCCAACAGTCCTGAACACAAGCTGCCCTGCAGCCTATCCTACTACTAAAGTATTTAATGTTATACTGCCACATACATATGTAAATATCGTGGCCTATCTAGCATATTCAAACAAGGGGTAATGGGAGGGAAAATGATCTACCTTTACATTCCTGGCTCACGACGCCTGTCCCTCAATGGTGTGAGGTTCCCACGCTTCCTGAGTCGATCCTTGACGATCCAGGAACGTTCCACAGGTCCTCAGGTGTCGTGAAGCTCTCGCGTCATCGCCGATCCAATCCCAGAGATTTAGCTATCCCAATCCTGGTTCACCAGTGCACACTGAGCTAATCACTATATGCACACACTCGTTCCTTCCACATGGCGTTGCTCCTTGCCCTAGGAACGGTGTCGTCCCTCTAAAATCGTCAGTGAACGTGACCCGGTCACAGCTAAGCCTGCCCGCCACACCTTCCAGACCCTCAGCGTCCAGCGGCGCCACCCGGCGTCGTCGCCTACCAATTTTCCAAGTTTGGCACTCCTCTGCTCAATGAACTTGGCTTCTTCTTGCTTCCCAGAAGCGCAGGGTCTCCAATAACAATGATGGGCTGCGATGACTAGCTCTAATCCACTGATCCACTGAGAAAGGCTTGTAAAGCCTCAAATCCTTGAGGGCTGACCGAGAAACGTCCTCTCCCTTTCGTAGTCAGACCAGCTCTGACGTTGGCGCCGCCCGGGGCACTCGGTGACGTCACGGCGGGCTCTGATTGGTCGCCCCCGACCTACGCCACCCAATCCGCACTCGGCTAGCGTTTTCTACAAAATGGCGGGTCTGCAGGTAGGGGGTACTACTTCATTTGTATCTGGGCACCTCTTTCCCCCCCCCCCCCTTACCTACAAACTTATAATATAAATTCCTCCCTTATCTGGCGACGACCAGGTCGCCGCATATACCAACAGACTTCCTGTATCTCAGAGAATCAGTAGAGAATGCTGATATGACTCTTACAGCAGGCACACGGAACAAATAGGAGAGGGCACCATAACATTACCCACCATAACATCTCCTGAAACTTTACTCATCCTAACCTCTCTTGGAACTTTACCCATCCTAACCTCTCCTGGAACTTTACCCATTCTAACTACAGGAACTTTACCCATTCTAACCTCTCCTGGAACTTTACCATCCTAGCCTCTCATGAAACATTACCCATCCTAACTCTTGGAACTTTACCTATCCTAAATCTCTCCTGGAACTTCATCCATCCTAACCTCTCTTGGAACTTTACGTATCCTAACCTCTCATGGAACTTTACCTATCCTAACCTCTCCTGGAACTTTACCCATCCTAACCACTTCTGGAATTTTACCCATCCTAACCACTGCTGAAACTTTATCCATCCTAACCTCTCCTGGAATAGGTAAAGTCTTGGAACTTTACTTAGAACTTAGTCCCCATCCTAACTCTTGGAACTGCACCCATCCTAACTCTTGGAACTTTACCCATCCTAACTCCTTTAACTTTAATCATCCTAACCCTTAGCACTTTACCCATCCTAACTCCTGGAACTTTACCCATCCTAAATCTTGGAACTTTACCCATTCTAACTCTTGGAACTATACCAATACTAACCTCTCTTGGAATTTTATCCATCCTAACCTCACCTGGAACTTTACCCATCCTAACTCTTGGAACTTTACCCATCCTAACCTATCCTGGAACAAAAACAAAGGCGAGTGTTCAGACAACAGTTCTTGGTCCACTATATTGTTAACCTCTCTCAAACATGACTCATTGTGTCCAGTTTTTCTCTAAAATTGTATATATATATATATATATATATATATATATATATATATATATATATATATATATATATATATATATATATATATATATATATATATATATATATATATATATATATATATATATATATATATATATATATATATATATATATATATATTAGTATATTTTGGTAGCAGTCTTTCCTGTAGACATATATTATTAAATATGACCGAAAAAGTAAGATTAATAATTCTAACACGAATTTTCTCAATCTTTCGTACATTACGCTTCACTGTTGGAGGTAAATCAAAAATCACTTCTCCAAAATTCATTTTTATTTCTAGTCTGACGCGACACGGGCGCGTTTCGTAAAACTTATTACATTTTCAAAGACTTCACAAATACACAACTGATTAGAACTTACGTCTCTCTGATATTATATCTACATTTGAGTGAGGTGGGAAGGGTGATGTGGCATTAACACAAGACAGAACAGGAGGGGATATTAATAGGGTATTAAAAGTATCAACACAAGACAGAACAGAAACAATGGGTATTGAATAGAAGTGTTTGTAGAAAGCCTATTGGTCCATATTTCTTGATGCTTCTATATTGGAGCGGAGTCTTGAGGTGGGTAGAATATAGTTGTGCAATAATTGGCTGTTGATTGCTGGTGTTGACTTCTTGATGTGTAGTGCCTCGCAAACGTCAAGCCGCCTGCTATCGCTGTATCTATCGATGATTTCTGTGTTGTTTACTAGGATTTCTCTGGCGATGGTTTGGTTATGGGAAGAGATTATATGTTCCTTAATGGAGCCCTGTTGCTTATGCATCGTTAAACGCCTAGAAAGAGATGTTGTTGTCTTGCCTATATACTGGGTTTTTTGGAGCTTACAGTCCCCAAGTGGGCATTTGAAGGCATAGACGACGTTAGTCTCTTTTAAAGCGTTCTGTTTTGTGTCTGGAGAGTTTCTCATGAGTAGGCTGGCCGTTTTTCTGGTTTTATAGTAAATCGTCAGTTGTATCCTCTGATTTTTGTCTGTAGGGATAACGTTTCTATTAACAATATCTTTCAGGACCCTTTCCTCCGTTTTATGAGCTGTGGAAAAGAAGTTCCTGTAAAATAGTCTAATAGGGGGTATAGGTGTTGTGTTAGTTGTCTCTTCAGAGGTTGCATGGCTTTTCACTTTCCTTCTTATGATGTCTTCGATGAAACCATTGGAGAAGCCGTTATTGACTAGGACCTGCCTTACCCTACAGAGTTCTTCGTCGACTTGCTTCCATTCTGAGCTGTGGCTGAGAGCACGGTCGACGTATGCGTTAACAACACTCCTCTTGTACCTGTCGGGGCAGTCGCTGTTGGCATTTAGGCACATTCCTATGTTTGTTTCCTTAGTGTAGACTGCAGTGTGGAAACCTCCGCCCTTTTCCATGACTGTTACATCTAGAAAAGGCAGCTTCCCATCCTTTTCCGTCTCGTAAGTGAAACGCAGCACGGAACTTATTATTATTAACATCTTTATTGACAAAATTAATTACAATTTTGCCTAATCTGAGAATTTTGATAGTCTTATTAAATTGAGGTTAATGCTAGTATTCACTGTCACGCAGGAACTCTGCTCAAATGCCTCCTTCAGCTCCTGCAGATGTCTGACATCAGGTACCTGTGTAAAAATGTCGTCAACATACCTGCAGTATATGGCCGGTTTCAAGTTCATGTCGACTAAGACTTTTTGCTCGATGGTACCCATGTAGAAGTTTGCAAACAGGACACCTAGGGGAGAACCCATGGCGACCCCATCTACTTGCTTATACATGTGCCCATCCAGGCTCAAGAAGGGTGCCTCTTTAGTACAAGCTTGGAGTAGTTTCCTCAGAATACTTTCTGGCATGTCAAGAGGAGTACAGGCTGGATCACGATACACTCTGTCGGCTATCATTCCGATTGTCTCGTCCACAGGTACGTTGGTAAACAGCGATTCTACGTCCAACGAGGCTCTTATCCCTGTGGCCCGTGTGCCCCGCAGTAAGTCCACAAATTCCTTTGGAGACTTCAGGCTGAAGGCGCAAGGAACATAAGGAGTCAGCAGGCCGTTGAGTCGCTTCGCCAGTCTGTACGTGGGTGTGGGTATCTGGCTAATGATTGGCCGAAGTGGGTTTCCAGGCTTGTGCGTCTTGACATTTCCATACGCATATCCAGGTTTATATTCCCCAATGATCTTTGGCAGGTGGAGTCCGGATTTCTTGGCGTTCACAGTTTCGATCAGTTTGTTGACCTTTGCTTTTAATTCGGCTGTAGTGTCCTTCGTTACCCTTTGGAACTTAGTTTGGTCAGAGAGTATGATGTTCATTTTCGCCAGATATATAAACCTGGATATGCGTATGGAAATGTCAAGACGCACAAGCCTGGAAACCCACTTCGGCCAATCATTAGCCAGATACCCACACCCACGTACAGACTGGCGAAGCGACTCAACGGCCTGCTGACTCCTTATGTTCCTTGCGCCTTCAGCCTGAAGTCTCCAAAGGAATTTGTGGACTTACTGCGGGGCACACGGGCCACAGGGATAAGAGCCTCGTTGGACGTAGAATCGCTGTTTACCAACGTACCTGTGGACGAGACAATCGGAATGATAGCCGACAGAGTGTATCGTGATCCAGCCTGTACTCCTCTTGACATGCCAGAAAGTATTCTGAGGAAACTACTCCAAGCTTGTACTAAAGAGGCACCCTTCTTGAGCCCGGATGGGCACATGTATAAGCAAGTAGATGGGGTCGCCATGGGTTCTCCCCTAGGTGTCCTGTTTGCAAACTTCTACATGGGTACCATCGAGCAAAAAGTCTTAGTCGACATGAACTTGAAACCGGCCATATACTGCAGGTATGTTGACGACATTTTTACACAGGTACCTGATGTCAGACATCTGCAGGAGCTGAAGGAGGCATTTGAGCAGAGTTCCGTGCTGCGTTTCACTTACGAGACGGAAAAGGATGGGAAGCTGCCTTTTCTAGATGTAACAGTCATGGAAAAGGGCGGAGGTTTCCACACTGCAGTCTACACTAAGGAAACAAACATAGGAATGTGCCTAAATGCCAACAGCGACTGCCCCGACAGGTACAAGAGGAGTGTTGTTAACGCATACGTCGACCGTGCTCTCAGCCACAGCTCAGAATGGAAGCAAGTCGACGAAGAACTCTGTAGGGTAAGGCAGGTCCTAGTCAATAACGGCTTCTCCAATGGTTTCATCGAAGACATCATAAGAAGGAAAGTGAAAAGCCATGCAACCTCTGAAGAGACAACTAACACAACACCTATACCCCCTATTAGACTATTTTACAGGAACTTCTTTTCCACAGCTCATAAAACGGAGGAAAGGGTTCTGAAAGATATTGTTAATAGAAACGTTATCCCTACAGACAAAAATCAGAGGATACAACTGACGATTTACTATAAAACCAGAAAAACGGCCAGCCTACTCATGAGAAACTCTCCAGACACAAAACAGAACGCTTTAAAAGAGACTAACGTCGTCTATGCCTTCAAATGCCCACTTGGGGACTGTAAGCTCCAAAAAACCCAGTATATAGGCAAGACAACAACATCTCTTTCTAGGCGTTTAACGATGCATAAGCAACAGGGCTCCATTAAGGAACATATAATCTCTTCCCATAACCAAACCATCGCCAGAGAAATCCTAGTAAACAACACAGAAATCATCGATAGATACAGCGATAGCAGGCGGCTTGACGTTTGCGAGGCACTACACATCAAGAAGTCAACACCAGCAATCAACAGCCAATTATTGCACAACTATATTCTACCCACCTCAAGACTCCGCTCCAATATAGAAGCATCAAGAAATATGGACCAATAGGCTTTCTACAAACACTTCTATTCAATACCCATTGTTTCTGTTCTGTCTTGTGTTGATACTTTTAATACCCTATTAATATCCCCTCCTGTTCTGTCTTGTGTTAATGCCACATCACCCTTCCCACCTCACTCAAATGTAGATATAATATCAGAGAGACGTAAGTTCTAATCAGTTGTGTATTTGTGAAGTCTTTGAAAATGTAATAAGTTTTACGAAACGCGCCCGTGTCGCGTCAGACTAGAAATAAAAATGAATTTTGGAGAAGTGATTTTTGATTTACCTCCAACAGTGAAGCGTAATGTACGAAAGATTGAGAAAATTCGTGTTAGAATTATTAATCTTACTTTTTCGGTCATATTTAATAATATATATATATATATATATATATATATATATATATATATATATATATATATATATATATATATATATATATATATATATATATATATATATATATATATATATATATATATATATATATATATATATATATATATATATATATATATATATATATATATATATATATATATATTTCTAACACGAATTTTCTCAATCTTTCGTACATTACGCTTCACTGTTGGAGGTAAATCAAAAATCACTTCTCCAAAATTCATTTTTATTTCTAGTCTGACGCGACACGGGCGCGTTTCGTAAAACTTATTACATTTTCAAAGACTTCACAAATACACAACTGATTAGAACTAGCGTTTCCCTGATTTTATATCTACATTTGAGTGAGGTGGGAAGGGTGATGTGGCATTACATTTGAGTGAGGTGGGAAGGATGATGTGGCATTAACACAAGACAGAACACTAGAGGATATTAATAGGGTATTAAAAGTATCAACACAAGACAGAACAGAAACAATGGGTATTGAATAGAAGTGTTTGTAGAAAGCCTATTGGTCCATATTTCTTGATGCTTCTATATTGGAGCGGAGTCTTGAGGTGGGTAGAATATAGTTGTGCAATAATTGGCTGTTGATTGCTGGTGTTGACTTCTTGATGTGTAGTGCCTCGCAAACGTCAAGCCGCCTGCTATCGCTGTATCTATCGATGATAGATACAGCGATAGCAGGCGGCTTGACGTTTGCGAGGCACTACACATCAAGAAGTCAACACCAGCAATCAACAGCCAATTATTGCACAACTATATTCTACCCACCTCAAGACTCCGCTCCAATATAGAAGCATCAAGAAATATGGACCAATAGGCTTTCTACAAACACTTCTATTCAATACCCATTGTTTCTGTTCTGTCTTGTGTTGATACTTTTAATACCCTATTAATATCCTCTAGTGTTCTGTCTTGTGTTAATGCCACATCATCCTTCCCACCTCACTCAAATGTAATGCCACATCACCCTTCCCACCTCACTCAAATGTAGATATAAAATCAGGGAAACGCTAGTTCTAATCAGTTGTGTATTTGTGAAGTCTTTGAAAATGTAATAAGTTTTACGAAACGCGCCCGTGTCGCGTCAGACTAGAAATAAAAATGAATTTTGGAGAAGTGATTTTTGATTTACCTCCAACAGTGAAGCGTAATGTACGAAAGATTGAGAAAATTCGTGTTAGAATTATTAATCTTACTTTTTCGGTCATATTTAATAATATATGTCTACAGGAAAGACTGCTACCAAAATATACTAATATATATATATATATATATATATATATATATATATATATATATATATATATATATATATATATATATGTCGTACCTAGTAGCCAGAACTCAATTCTCAGCCTACTATGCAAGGCCCGATTTGCCTAATAAGCCAAGTTTTCATGAATTAATGTTTTTTCGTCTACCTAACCTAACCTAACCTAGCTTTTTTTGGCTACCTAACCTAACCTTACCTATATATATAGGTTAGGTTAGGTTAGGTAGGGTTGGTTAGGTTCGGTCATATATCTACGTCAATTTTAACTCCAATAAAAAAAATTGACCTCATACATAGTGAAAAGGGTAGCTTTATCATTTCATAAGAAAAAAATTATAGTAAATACATTAATTCAGGAAAACTTGGCTTATTAGGCAAATCGGGCCTTGAATAGTAGGCTGAGAAGTGAGTTCTGGCTACTAGGTACGACATATATATATATATGTATATATATATATATATATGTGTGTATATCACGAAAATAAACACGTGATTAAGAATGTGACAATGTCAGACCACGGAGGAAAAATGAAACAGGAAATTTCCTTAAGTACTTTCGTATATTAAATACATCTTCAGAAGGTCCAAAAGGACCTTCTGAAGATGTATTTTATATACGAAAGTACTTAAGGAAATTT